>NC_030850.1:5611121-5642113 GCF_000208745.1 Theobroma cacao
CGATCACAACCTTGAAATTTACTCTAAACAAATCATATTATATATATATATATATATATTAACGGTCTTAATTAAAAGAAAAGAAAAAAAAATCCTCTAAAACAATCATTATATACTCATTATGTGAATTATGCAAATATTTTCATGTGATTAAATTCGCACTGTAAGTAGGATGAATTTTTACTTGTGTATACATGTCTTGCATGTCTCATTTAATTTGAGATTGACTGTGACTGATGACCAAATCGCGGGGTTCTGGAGTTGATAACAAGGGTGCTATTGCAATCTCAAATTAAGAGTTTAAAAGGGAAAGAATTTAATGGTCAACAACTAATTGGATTATGAAAGGGGATACATTAATTTATTTCTCCAATTTTTTTTCTTTGCAATATGAGATTATAGTTTTTTATACACATGCTGCTTCCCAAGTTTTCTGGTCCAAACTTATTAGTTTTTGCCTTGAAAGCAATTACAACCGATCAAGGGGGTGAACTTGTTTTAGAACGAGTGTTCTATTTAAAATGGAAATTTTCTTTTTTGCTTTTGCGTGGAGCATGTTAAGAAACAAGGTCAATTATCAATAATAACGCAGTTGAGCATATGGTGGGGAACTAGCAACGGCCGGAAATGAAAACAAAATACTTCATGGTGTATGGGTATGATGCATTCCAAACATACCACAACTGTTTAAATTTCTTCACATCTGCATCGACCTATATATATATAAATTTTGAACATGTATATTTCAATGAATTTTCGTGGTATAATGAGTAATAGCACATTAATGGTGATTGCTGTTTTTGTTCCTTAATTTTTTCTAAGTAGGGTTTTTTCAATAAGTAGTTTTCTAATCCAATGTATCTTTAATTTCAATATCCAACTTTTTCTTTTCGTTGACGCCATTCCTATCCTCAAAGGGGAAGGATATATTAGTTAAAAACTGAAAAAGTTCATATGCATGCCTTCCCCATTATTTTTCTTCCCAAAAGAAAATAAGCCCTAGCTTTATTTTATTTCCATTAATATTATATCTTGTTTACAAATTCTAATGTGAAGCTTAGCAGAGGAAAAGAAAAAAGAACTCATGTGAAACAAGCTAACCATAAATTTGGCACCATCCTTCCACAAAGTTATAGTGTGAATGAAGTGTCAATAAAGTTCGAAAGATGGGCCTCCATAGAGCCTAACTTTTCAAAAAAGCTCATTGGAAGTTTATGTAATATGGTAAATGAAAGTGCTTGATGGTTGTGCTTTTTTGCTTTGTTTCTAGGCTACTTTTCCACAAACTTTGGGTGAAAATGAATCATGTGATTTCATCTTGTCCACTTACTTTAGGCATTTCCCCTGTTATTTATCATGATTAAGATTTGTTTTATTAACATGTCAATTTCTGGCTGGCTTCTAGTTAATTTGATTTAGATTGCAAATCCATGACATGCCATCATCTCCAGGCCCACTTTATATTAATTTTGTGAGAATAATTCATTTAAGTCAATCTAGAATGATTCCATCTAAAATCTTTCATACAATTGATCAATCAATGTTAATCAATATTATTATCTATTTAATTTTTTTTACATTGAAATTTGATCTATTTAATAAAAAAAATCAATCAAAATACCCATTAAGTCCCTATATTCATGTATTTTGTTCAATTTACTCCATGTACCCAAAATCCAAGCAATTTAATTCTTTAATTTTGAGAATTACTTCAATTTAATCCCTCCCCCTAACGGTATCTAATTTTACTATTAAAGAAAATGATGTCAGTATTAATGTGACACATTTTGGTGACGTGACAATGTCACGTGGTACCGACGTGATGACGTAACAATATCACGTGGTATCGACGTGATGACGTGATAATATCACGTGGCATTAATATGATGATATAACATTGACATGTTGACGTTTTAGTGCCACATGATAGATCAAGAAAAAAAATTTTAAAAAAAATTTGCGTCATGTTATAAGAACTAAATTGAACAAAAATCTACAGTGCGTGAATTAAATTGAACAAAGTTGAAGTGTTTAGGGACTAAATAGAAAAATACAAATATTTAAGTAAATGATATATCTACTTATTAATAAGCCAAATGTTTAAATGTAAAAGATTTATAGTGTTAAGAAATATATATAAATATTTTCTTACTTGATCATTAGATTCCATAATAGGTATGTTAATTTATCTAGTTTGTAAAAATTAAGCTTGATTATCTTTTTATATAAAAAAAATTTCAATATTTTATTTTGGATATATACTTATAGAAGGACAACATCTTCATTTACACAGACTCTATAAACGCTTAGAATTAGGGTTTTGTTTTCGCAGTTATAAAAGACAATAACTATTCTTCTCTTTGGCCACCCCTTAGTCTTCTTCTCCATTTTTTGTTTTTCTTATTAAAAGTTTAATTCATCAATTAATTGTTACGAAATTAAGACAATGATGATAGCTTTATGTTTCTTATTTGGATTTTTTTTAAATTCTTTTAATTTAAAAACCAAACAACTCTTTAATGATAGTGTTTGTGCGTATCCGAGCCTCATTGTTCTTTATTTTTGTTTTTTTCTTTTAAAAAAAATGAAGAAGGAGGATATGTAGTTAACAATGATTAAAAAAATAATTTATCATTTTGACTTGCTTAATTTAGGTATGCAAACCTCTTATTATACTCATAAAATCTAAACTACTACAGCCTTTCAATTATTTATTTATTTTTTATGTTTTTATTTTGTTTAATATTTCATGTTATTTTTTTTAGGAAAAATTTTTTGGATTAAAGATTGCATTATGACTGNATATTTCATGTTATTTTTTTAGGTAAAATTTTTTGGATTAAAGATTGCATTTATGACTGATAAAATTAAATATAATTATAAATATTTATACCATTTTATTTTGTATTTATAATTTTTTGTAGATTCAAATTAATAATTTAAATTTAAATTTAACAGAATATAATTATGGTTTTTTTAACATAAATAAAATCGTTTTATAAAAAATTTTGAGTAAATTTAAATAAAAAGTAAATTGGGTAAGAGTTGAATGACATTGTCACGTCATCATATTGGTGCCACGTGACACTTTCACGTCATTATGTCGATATCACGTCACCAAAATGTGTCACGTCAATGCTACATTAGTACTAACGTTATCCTTTCTAACGATAAAATTGGATGTTGATAGGGAGAGAGATTAAATTGAAATAATTTTCAAAATCAATAGATTAAATTATTTCGATTTTGAATATAATGATTAAATTGAACAAAATGTATGAGTACAGAGACTTGGTAGGTATTTTGAAAAAAAATAATCCTTTCTTACTTTATAAATATAATTTTATTTATTTTAATTTTCAAACTCAAAACTTTCAATTTAAAATCTTGAATTTTGAGCAATAAAATATCTCCTTAAAATTAACACCTCAACTCGAGGATATAAAGGAAAAACAACTTAATATAGAAATTTCTTGTAACTTAAATAGTCGACTTATGTTCAATCAATCAATTTTTGATTGAAAATATAAACCATCTAGAGCTAGTGGAATTTATAAGGACATTCGAGAATCCAGTAAATTCAGCAGCCAGTGATAAAGAAGTCACTGGCATTTTTCATAATACATTGCATTTAGGTTGCAAAAGCCAACAATCAAAGGCCCCTTTCTAGCGAAAATTGAAGCATGTGATTTGCAAGAGAAATTTCGGTGGCTGGTAATCCATGTTAACAAATTAAATTTTCTGGAAAAGACAGGTTTTTTACTTTAAATTATTTTTGTCGGAACAAAATAAAGATAACAAGTTTCAAATGAGAAGATGTTGTCGCCCCTATCATCCCTTACGTTACCATCTAACAACAAGGAATAATCCAGGCGGCTCTAAAACGCTCGCCAAAGAAAATTCCACATTTGAATGAAAAAGTGCGAATATTAACAATGTCACTTTCATTCAATAATATGTGATATAATTTTATATTATATTCTTTTACATGTAATAGTCTTCCATGTGGTAGAATTGTCTTATAAGAACAATCATGATTATATGAACAAAACACAACAACCTCACACAGAATTTAATTTATATTATAATATATATACTCGTTACATGATTTTACTGAAATCTTTTGCTGTAGATCGATTTGTCTTTTTAGGGTCTATCTGGTACAGCGATAATATATTTGCTTGGATGAGATTAAAAATAGAAGACGTGGGGAAATTGATGACTATAATGGTGAGATTAGGGTAAAATTAAAACTTGCGTTGAGATTTATAGTGTTTGTTTGGTAAAAATCGTAGTAGTGTGGTGCAAAGAGAGAACGGTCATTAAAGATATTAAATTAAATTTTATATATTATAATATAATATAATAAGTTGATATTACAAAATTAATAAAATCATCAAGATTCCGGTATTTCCTAAGTATCATTGAAACAAGCCTTATTAGAGAGAGGGATTCGTTCATAATGTCAGAAAGGTATCATTCGATTATTACTTTTATTACTTGTCTTATTATTTACTTTTATTTATTAAATTTTATTATAAAGTAAAAGTATATACTATATATACATATATATTCATTGCGTTATATAATCTTTTTCTCAACTTGTTGTTGCTAAAATTCTTTACGAGCATGCGATTCCCCATTGGCCCATGGTGTGGTCTGTAACTGAGCCTGGTAGAATTCGCTGCTCCGGGCCCATACTTTCCTCAATTTTGTGCCATTTGATCCCTCTCCCTAATTTGGGGCAATGATTACTGAGGCCCAATTACGCAACTCGTCACTCTCTCAAAGCCATATATCATATCTTTTGTATTTTTTATTTGAACTCTGGTTTTCCTCTGTAGACTGTAGTAGGCAAAATCTTTCACTATGGAGAAAAATAAAGTTTGCAGTTGTTAATCAACAGCATTCAGATTGCCACATGCTTTGTGGATTTTCTCATGGATTGATTTCATAGTCTAGAGATTATATTTTAGCCGAACTTGTATACTAAATTTGGACCAACTACAAACAAAAATTCTAGAGAGGCTTCTTTTTTTAAAGAAAAAAATCAATACCCATCTGTTAATTTGTTCTTTCTTTTTTATCTGTATCTGATGAAAAACAGAATACAATTTCAAGTATATATAATTAATTAATTAACCGAGTACCGACAAAAACTCCACTATATTTTCTATAAATCCCTCGTGTTTCAGGCTGTGGCTTATTGTTTGGATCTAGCAAGCTCTGCCAAGCCGATGGCAATATTTAAATAAGGCAATTAAGATTTTAATTGGACACTTCTAATGTGGATTCTGTGTCGGCTTAATCAAATATAATATGTGGTGAGAATAAAGTTTGTGTAATAACTACTAAAGAATTAAAATATAATAAAGTAATTTTATATCTCTTTGCTTTTGAAGAATAAAATATTAAATTGGTGAAGAAAGGGGTGTACTAACTAAACAGAGTGAGTGCTTAAATTATTTAAAGTTACTAAACATGGACAAGAAAAGTGAGGGACAGGTTGGGCGGCAAAGTCAAACATGTGCATTCTTAACAGAATCCGACAAGCAAAACCCACATTGTGTCGTGCAGCTTGTTGCTTTTTTTCTTCGTCTTTGCTTGAACAAATTAATTTATTTAACAGCTGAATATTCAACTGTTAACGAGAAAGGAACAAAAATAATTTGTTTATGTCTCTGGTTTTTCATCTGGACGTGATGTTTTATTTGGATTTGGGTACAAAAAAATTGACTTGGAATTTCGGCAAGCCAATTTGGAAATTAATTGAGCTTATCAATTTCAAATTGGTATGCGTTCCATGATCATAACAACGATTTTGTGTTTGCAGTATTAATAGATTTGATAAACAAGGAAATTGGTACATAGAATTTTCTTCATGTAATACGGTAATTTTATTTTTCTTTATCATGGACGTGACTACACTTACCTGGAGCACTACTTCCACAAAAACCTCCCCTGCAATTACTTTTACTTTACGTTTTATACTATATATTATTCCTATTTCACATGTTCAATTTGATGGCAATCGTTAAGTTATGTTACTACCTATAATTTGTAATCAAATTAATCAATATTTTTTTATTGTGATCCTCTAAAGATAGGAAAATTAAGACAGTGTCTTTGACAGTAAATTTTTTATTTATAATTTGTCATGAATTACCATATATTTCTTTCATTCCCTTTAAAAATCTTAAAGAAGATGTATTTTGATGTAACCATTTTTTATTTACAACCAATAAATACATCTTTACAAAAAGAACTTTCTATAACTTCTTATATAAGTATTTTCTATGGTCACTTTCAAGACATTTAAAGAGTCATTGTTCAATTTCATTTGATCGTTTCACCTTTTTCGAATCTTTCTCATCTTTTTACAGCGTAGCAAAATTTGAAATGCAAACGGAAACTTAGGTTCAAAGCATCTGAATGTATGTTTGTCTTATAAAATATAATTAAATAGATTAGGTTTGGTGACAAGATGCAAGCATGAAGCAGCAAACAAAGACGAGAGGACCTAACAAGCCAAAGACGACGGTTGGATGCCAAAACTGCATTCAACGCTTTCTCTCTTCCACCAAAAGTCCTAAGACAGAAAACAATATATATATATATATATATATATATATGTGTGTGTATATATATATATATATATATAATNAACAATATATATATATATATATATATATATATGTGTGTGTATATATATATATATATATCTAAATGTGAATGGTCTTCAGTCAGAGCTAGCTCTATTCTTAATTAAACCATCAACTCTTCCGTAGAAATCAAAGCTGAACATATGTCTCATTCTTCCCCTCCTTCTTTTTCCCAAATCGCTGTAAGCAAGTGTCGCCGACCAACCCACACAGTTTTAGGAATCCATAGCCTTGATAACGCACGGAGTTAGCCGCACAGACTGTGACACAAGCACATTCATATGGAAATTTCCTGGCAAATGAATCTCAATACGAGCAGATTGATGTCAACAGCATCCAAATTCGGGTTTGGGCAAGAGCCTTACAAGGTTCAAGCTATATCATGTCGGGCTGGTAATTCAGCCATGCAGAGAGGAAAGACCAACTTATATAAAGTTCTTTCTCTTGATTCTCAAAATGTAAGTTTGCCTGAAATAAAGAAGGCTTACAGAAGATTGGTTCTTCAATACCACCCTGATGTTTGCTCTCCTTCAACCAAAGAAGAATCCACAAAGCGATTTCTTGAGCTTCAAATGGCTTATGAGACACTTTCGAATCCAGATTCTCGTAAAATGCATGATTATGAGCTGGGTTTGGTAGATTCAATAGGGAATGCTGGTGGCAGTTGTACGGAGGAATGGAGATCACATTTCCCTAGACATGTTTGGGAAGAACAACTCCGTGGACTAAAGAGACGATCTGATGTTAGAATGCAGAGGATGAAGAATAGGTCCAGGTAGAGCAATGTACCTTCTGAAAAATATAATTAATTTTGATCTACCTTTTGAAATGTTGATGAATCCTTACAAAATAAAAAAAATGATATTCGACGTAACAATATCTTGTTATTAAGGAAAGATTTATCCAAGATTTTGAGCGTCCTCAAGCAAAGAATATATGATATTCGGCTTTATACAAGAGAAATGCGCCATTAAGCAAAGAATATTAACGCCAAAAAACAATTGGGCATAACAAAAAATGAGCCCAGCTGAGGGTTGATCCGTTCATGCCGCTGGCTCGTGGAAACAGAGTGAAACACTCCTCGGGCCTCCCGCTGCTCGTGGCGTCAAGTGTCATGCGTGTGATGCACTCACAGTGTGTGCCGCTGCCATCATAAATTTGTTTTGTATTCACAGGTACCCTTGTAACTAATTGGACACTCTGGATTTTTATCATTTTATGGCTTTCCTGAGGTTGACCTTGGGCTATATCCTGCGATTGTAATGTGGATTCTGTGTATAATTAATTAATATATCATAGCAATAAAATTGTGTAATTATTATTAAAGAACTAAATATAATAATGTTTAATCTCTTTGCTTCGGATGAACCTTTTGGAGAATAAAATATTAAATGGGCGAAGGGGTTGAAAGACTACAGAGCCAAGTGTTTTAAATTATTTAAGGTTACTAAACATGGACAAGAAAAATGAGAAACAGGTTGGGCGGCAATGGCAAACATGTGCATTCTTAACAGAATCGGACAAGCAAAAGCCAGATTGTTTCCTGCATCTAATTTCTTGCTATTTTCCATTGTCTAGTGGAAAATATACTTTTATCGATAAACAATGCAGTGCCCTATTATACCTTCACAATCCAAAGCTTCCCTTTTATGCATCAGTACCCTGGATCAGATTGGCTTGGTTATTCCAACTTCCAACTCTGTTATAGAGTGGCTAGGTCTTTTTTTTTTTAAAAAAAGTAATTTTATTGGCATTAAGACCCTTATGCGAACTGAAGTCTTGATGCTATTTGATAATGACTTATTCTGACATATAATAACCGCTTGTGCATCATCAAGAACTCAACGATTGCATAAACCTTCACCCCTTCAAGTTCAGTGGTTGCATCAAAATCCTAAGTTAATTGTTAGGATAATATTGAATTGTAGTTTGATTAAGATAGTTTAATTCTAATTAAATTATATACGATGTTGAGATAGTTTTTAAATTTAGTTAGATTAGTATAACATATTTTAATTATATTAGGATAAGATTATTGTACACCTTATAAAAAGATCTTGTGGGATTGAATAATAATCAATACTTAGATTTAGAGAGATTAAATTTCAAAAAAAAAAAAGATTTAGAGAGAGTAATTTTGGTGTAGGGTTGTGAGTTTAAGACTTTTTTTTGTAATATTTTGATTTTTTTCTCAGTGAATTTTTTTTATTACTATGTCTGTTGACGTAGGTTATCAAAAGATTAAACTATGTACGTTTTAGGTCATCAAAAGATTGAATCATGTAAATTTTTGTGTTCTTATGGGTGTGCTTGGTATCTTTTTTTCTTTGTTATTTTAATTGAGTAAGATTTTGGGTAATTCTTTAAAAATAATTTTACAAATTTCACAACCAACTGGTATAAAAAATTTAAGATTTTGAGTCAATTTAAATCTCATTATGGCAACTTTGTCAATTAAGTATGAGATTGAAAAGTTTAATAAAAAAAACGATTTCAGCTTGTGACATCTTAAGATGTGCCCATTGCTAGTGCAATAAGGATTATTGAAGGCACTAAAAGAAAAAGATCACATTCTTTTGAATTTATCTAATAGTGAGAAAAATGATCTTATGAAAAAAGTACATAGTGCTCTTCTCTTAGTTTTTTTTAATAAGATGCTAAGAGAAGTTATGGATGAAGAATCTGCAAAATAAGAAATAATCTCTCATTTATTAAATCTTCTTGCTATCTCTTCAATTATCAAATAAAAAAAACCATTGTAGCCAAAATTAAGTAGGTGCCAAGTGGCCCTAAACAAGGCTGACAAAGAAAAATTATATCCTTAATTTGGGCGTAATTGAATAGATCCTCAAAATTGAAAGCTTGTGAGCTTGCTTATGCTTAAAGTGATCTCCATTTCTTGTGTTTATCGTCGTAGTCGAGAAAAACTATAACAACAAGAAGCAAATGTACCAAAGATTGTAGACGTCATAAATACTTGGGAGAGAGCTTCATCTGTCTCTTTTTCTTTCATTCCAATCAAAATTTCGGGGCTTATTAAAAGAGATGTGTTTTAATATAGGATTCCAAATCAAGAAGGGAAAGCAAGTTCGCGTGAAGGAAAATGATGGTGATGAGAAGGAAAGCAAAGGTTTGTTACTGAAAGAAATCGAGAGATGGAATAAGAGGGAAAAAGAGATATTCAATCGACGAGATGCTTTGACTCCGGCCAATCCCTCCAATGCCAACCACTGATTTCTTCATCAATCCAATTAGTGTAAGCATCCTTTCAGTTTTATTGCAATGTGTAAATATTGGGGACGGGGAGAGGGGTGGAGCTTGGGTTTGAACCCAAACCCACATGCCTTGCAAGCTGTCCTGGCGAGGTGCCGTGTCGGTCCAAGTAGTGAAAGGGAACCTCGATCTTGATCTTGGTTTATGCAATAGCTGCACATGTTTAAATAATCAACTCTCAATCTCTCATGACAACATAGAAAACTATGTCAAGTAATCTTTGCTCAATTTTCTTTCTCTTTGCAGTGATTGAGAGAAAAAAAGAAGAAGAAAAGGATGGTATAAGAGCTAATTTTCAAAGCGAAAACAGGAAGATGAGAAGAAGATAATAAGGGAAGAGAAGAGAAACAAGAAAAAGAAGCTACATATATATGAAGAGTACAGGGACGCACTTTGGTGGCGATCTCATAACCTTGTCCAGGAGGGAAATGTCCATGATGATTTAATGAGCCACACTATGTTCAGATGCATTAGATAAATGAAGTAATGTTGAATGTCTATCTATAGATTATGTTCTCATAACTTAGTTACCATGATGACTTGATAATTGGAAGTGAGAGGCGGTGAACGGGGGGGATGGGAAATTCAATTTGCAAAGCTTTTGAACTCAACTCCAATCGGGTCGGGCCTAAATGCCATGTGATTCACGTACGGTTTCTTTTCAACTTAATATTACTAATTATAATTGGGCTTTATAGAAAGCCCAAATTTATTTGAGTTTAATTTCCATTCTCAAATTGTGCCCAGCTAGCATACAGGGCTTAAGAAAAAAAAATGAAACAAGCAAGATGTGGCTTGCTTTATCTATATGTAATACATACAATTAAATACTATTAATGTGATTGGGTGGCACTTGTCACCTAATTAAGACTCTGTAGGGACTTGTTTTAATTGACTAAAGGTTTAACTTTGGTTTTTATAAGTGTAACATGTGTTAATTTGTATGGTATAGTATATGGGGTTAATTGGAATTAATTTTTGTCTTTGAAATTGAAATTTGCATTTGTTTTAAATGTTTTATTTTTATAAAGTTTGATAATAATTGTTGAATTAAAAAAATTATTCTACTGATAGGTCTTTTCATCTTTAGTTAATATGGACTTGTCGGATCTTGGTTTTAATAGGTTTAATATTTATGTTGATTTTTATGGTAAATTGTTGTTGGGTGACAATCAATTTCTTGGTTTTCATACTGAAATTTACACCTGTTTTTGAGTTTTTATATTAATATTTTTTTAAGTTTAATAATAATTATTGAATTAAAAGAAATATTGTATCGAAAGAAGGTTGGTAAAAGTTAAATTATTGAGTGACAATATGGGTTGATGTATTTGGGACAATTTTGTTTAATTTTAGGCGTTGAAGCAAAAGAAAAATTATTATGATAGTTTAATGGTGGAGACAACTAAGTTAAACGATGTTATGACTTAGTGTTTGCTAGTTGTTACATTTATGTTTTATTACTTTTTAATTTCTTTCATTATGAATGATGGATATCAAATATAATCTAAATGAATTAAGATTGATATTCTCTCATAAATTTTTTTCTTTTACATTTAACTTACAAACTTTTCATTTTTTGAAAAGCCAAGTGCAGATTTGGTTGTTCTGAATTTTCTTTGTGATGGAGTCCACTCCTTGGGTGACTCTTTTTCATCAATAATATCCTGCTATTCAAAAAAAAAAAAAAAGCACAGCTCTGGTTACCACCCATTGACGATGGAATAATTGTCTGGGATGAAAACTCACTCTTTCTTGACCAAATAAAATATTGCAAAGTTTTAAAAGCAAGGGTGCCTTTGCATATGGCTTCGATGCTTAAGCCCTTGGCTCACACCCTACAGTTAATTTTCTTTTTAAATTCCAGAGCAAAGCTACGGAACTTCGACAAATGGCCAGTGGAATCCCTGCAAATTATATTAACCTCAACTTTGGATGTGTGCTTTTGTTTATTCCCGTTGTTCCCCTGTATTCAAATCTGGTAAGGTATTAATCGATTTTAATTATCAAATTGAATTAAAATAATTGATCGAAACAATTTTATTTTTTATATTAATCAGTTGCTAAGAATAATTTATTTTCGGTTTTTTGGCCAATTTTCGATACTTAAAATTTACAACTGAATTGATCAAATTAATAATACATTTTTACAATATATTTGAAAAATACCTCTCTTTCAAATCAAAATAATTTATTCATTCGATTGAACCAATCGAAATAAATTAGTTTATTTTTTATTTTTTACTATAATTCAATCGATTTCAATTATTTTTTATAGAATTTTATTAATTTGTTTTTGAAAAATTTAAAACAAAATTGATTGAAACAACCAAATTCTTACCCCTAAAGTTAGCTAATTAAGAGACTTTATTTATCACCTTGAATTCCCAATATAATTCGCTTAATTCTAAATAACAATCACGTCACAATTTTTAATTTGTCTTTATCTTTATTTTTGCTTTGATTTGGGACCATGAAAATTCAAACCTAATTTTTGAAATACCAGATTTCTGCACCTCATTGAATCAATTAAATGCTCAACTGCAACTTCTAATATATCTTAGTCCCATCATCTCATGAATTTTGACGAAAATTAGAGCTTCTAATCAGGGGAAAGGATAAGGTTTGCTCGGCTTATTATGAAACAGATTATTCAACTTTTGATTTTTAATTACTCTCAAACTTTTTAAGTTCAGTCATTAAAAAGATGATAACATGTAAGTCAACAATAGCATATAATTTATAAGTATAAATCTTATATTCAAAATAAGCAATGATACACGTGAAGAACCATAAAAGTACTACCACAAAAGTTACTTCTATGACAATATCCATTGACTGACCCCACCAATAGTTTTAGTAACCCTCCGATGGGTAATTAAGGCGTCTCTGAATTTTGACCCTCAGTAGGCCTGACAAGCAAGTACCACTTTCAATTAAGGAACAAAACAAGAGCATTGCCTTTCACTACCAAGATCATGCGCTAGTGTTGCCACCGTAATAATGATAAACGTTACTCCCCATGAATAAAAAATTAACACTACTAATAATTAATTTATGGGCATCCTCTTTAAATTGTTTGTAGAGCATTGCAAAGGAATAAAGAACTAGGAATAATTGACTTTTAAAAATATAAAAATATGTCAGCTTCTAATGCTGTTCACCATAGTTGGTGGTGTAAACTTGCAAGTGAATAAAGCAAGTAATTATTGTCATTTCCTCACTTTTCTTGATACACTAATTATTTCAATAATAAAAAAATGTAATCTTACATTCGTAATTCAAGGCTATGACTAAGTATCCTAACTTTGCCTTAACAAATGCATTTTGCTCTCGGCATGGTGTGCTTGGACATTTTTAATACAATCAGAGTAGCTTGCAGCTTCAAATAGGGAAATCCATTCACTTTGCATCACCTTTTCCGACTAAGAAGATGAAAGGGAGGCAGTTTAAAGTACATAAAAAAAAAGATACTAATAGCCCATCACTAAGAAGAAACCTAATTTGTTCTTTAGAACTTGGAGGAGCTCCGGACGAACATATTCTCTCTTCAGAATACCTTTGAAATGGTATCTTTCAGTGAGCTTTTTGGTATGTCCTCAATACTGTCCATTGCATTTGCATCTTTTGGGCAACAATATTTTTACCTTGCTTGCACATTTCCCTTGCAAATAATGTAGGCACCAAAGCCTGCAATGATATTGCTTGCCGCTTTAGAGCATGAACTGGTGGTCCAGGAATGAAATTTTTTAAGAAAATCTCAGCGTTTAGATTTCATCATATCGCTTCTTTTGTTAGAAGGAAGAGAAATGATGCTTAAGATATTTGCAGAGGGGATTGAAATGATAAAATTTTCCTTTTTGCAGAGCTCTGTAAGGACCAGATTTACGTAGATGGTCAAAGAATGATTCTTCCCTTAGTAGTGGCCTGGCCAAGCATAGTATTCTTTATAAAAGGCTAAGTTGCTTTGCTGTATGCAAATCGGTCAACAATCAAATTGAAAGAACAATCTATAATACAACTTAAACCTTTGTCCCTCAGAGTAACTACTTTCTCAGTATTAGATGTTTTTTAAAGCCAAATGTTCATTATTATGCCCAAAAGGTTTCCTCTTTCTTCGGTAGCAGCCTTTGTTACAACTATAATTTTGGTAGAAGTACACTTGTAACTCTTTTCTCTCTTTTTTTTTTTTTTTGAAAGGTGGTCTTTTCTCTTATTAATGGTAAGTTTTTGTTTGCCTGATATATATACACATATACTTACAGCANAATAAATATATATATATATATATATATATATATATATATATATATATGGCCTAGTTATCCTTAGTACTTAATGTATAGGTTACTATTATGGCATTTCAGCTTTCATCAGCTAGGGATGACCACCTTAGTTTTATCCACTAATTTCACAGGCCTGTTATCTTTCTCTCCCTTCTTTGTTGAAAATTCCTCTACCGTTGAATTTCCTTTCCCGTCCATAAATCAATGTCATATTGTGTTCTATTGATTTTTAGCATGATGCCATTCTCTTAAAGCTACTGCTAAATTCCTGAGAAAGAGATCTCTTTGGTTCTCCCAAACACTTCAAACAAAACCATGACTTCCCCACTCACTGATACCACAGCAGACCAAGAAATGCTAGACCTTGAGAAATATGACTGTGTTGAAAGGGTTCAGTGGGTGCTTAATACCCCTAAGCCACCAGGGTTAGGCCATGAGCTCATGGAAACTGCTTTTTCTTGGAGAAACAAAATTCCATTTCTTAACAAGCAGTCCGGATGGAAGGGTGAAGTACTTTCAATGTTGCAAGCAACGTTGCCCATCCTTTCTTGGTGTCAGAACTACAAGGCAACCAAATTCAAGCACGACTTAATGGCAGGTCTAACTCTTGCAAGCCTCTGCATTCCTCAGGTAAGCTCAAGTGCGATTTTGATCATTATAACAATAGTAGTGTAGTTGGAATACTAGCATCCCAAGTGATTCTGCATAAACTTTGCACTTCTCTTTAGTTAAGATCTATATAATAAATATTCAATGAAGAGTGCTTTCTAGATTAATGAGGCTTCAATAATCACCTTTTTTTTTTCTGAAAAGTACAATAGTCACTTTTTTAAGAAGTTCGTAATGTCATCATCAAATTGTGAGTTCTTTTACGCTTCTGTTTCTGTTTCTGGTAATTTGTTGGTCATTTATGCCATGGTCTCATTGTATTTTCGTACAGAGTATTGGATATGCAACTTTGGCAAAGCTTGATCCTCAATATGGCCTGTGTAAGCTGCCTAGTTGAATTTTTGCTATGCTTTTGTTGTCTGATATGGTTAGAGATTATGTGAATGATTCTCTCCATTTTACTCAATTAGACACGAGTGTAGTTCCACCTCTCATCTACGCCGTGATGGGAACTTCAAGAGAGATAGCAATTGGACCAGTGGCTGTAATTTCACTACTTCTGTCCTCAATGGTACAAAAACTACAGGATCCTGTTGCTAATCCAATCGCTTACCAGAAGCTTGTTCTCACTGCGACTTTCTTTGCTGGTACCTTTCAAGCTGCCTTTGGACTATTCAGGTATGTCACTTTCTTGGCATTTCTTCTCCTCTTTTTTGTTTCTTCATTTTTAACAGATGTCATGCAAATTTAAGCATCATTTTTTTTATTTCCCTTTCGAGATATCACAGGTCAGGTTTCCTTGTCGATTTCCTATCACATGCTGCAATCGTTGGATTCATGGCAGGCGCTGCCATTGTCATTGGCCTTCAACAACTCAAGGGACTACTTGGGTTCACTCAGTTTACAAACAAGACAGATATTATCTCGGTCATGAAAGCCATGTGGAGTTCCTTCCATCATCCTGTACTGTTAATTGCTTTCATTTTCTTTTATTATATTGCAATATTAGACATAACTACTTGTCTACCATATTTTTTAACTATAAAAGTTAGTTTTTGGGTTAATTCTGTCTTGTCCTTTCTTTTTTATACATTCTTTACAGTGGAGTCCTCATAATTTTATTCTCGGATCTTCATTCCTGATTTTCATCCTAATCACAAGATTTCTGGTAAGAACTATTTATGATAGTGAACAATATGTTATTAACTTTGATCTCTTGAGGATTTGTATCTTCACAAATTCAAATGTTTTCTACTTTCTAATTCTATCAGGGTAAAAGGAACAGAAAACTCTTTTGGTTGCCGGCTATTGCTCCTCTGCTATCTGTCATTTTAGCAACTCTCATTGTTTTCCTGACTAAAGCCGATAAGCATGGAGTTAAGATAATAAAACACATCAAAGGAGGCTTAAATCCAAGTTCAGTGCATCAGCTGCAGTTCAATGGGCCTCATGTTGGGGAAGTGGCTAAGATTGGATTGGTTGTTGCTATTATTGCACTCACGGTTGGTATCAGAATTCAGAAGGTTTTTCAGGCGTATATAATTGAAGTATATCATCAACCTTCGAAATTTACTTTCTATTGTTTCAATCTTAGGAAGCAATTGCAGTTGGTCGATCTTTTGCAGCCATAAATGGATACCACCTTGACGGAAACAAAGAAATGGTTGCCATGGGGTTCATGAACATCATAGGTTCTTTCACTTCATGCTATGTTGCAACTGGTAAGCTGTACTTATTGTTTCAACCATTTTCAGATTTCTATCACCAGGAAGTTCTATTTTGATAAGAAATTGTTCACCAGCAACCTCTCAATAGCAAAATATTGCAGGCTCTTTCTCGCGGACAGCTGTGAATTTCAGTGCCGGTTGTGAAACTGCAGTGTCAAATATTGTGATGGCTATTACAGTGTTCATATCCTTGGAATTGTTCACAAGGCTCTTGTATTACACTCCGACTGCAATCCTTGCTTCAATTATTCTCTCTGCTCTTCCAGGGCTTATTGACCTCAATGAAGCTTACAATATTTGGAAGGTTGATAAGCTAGACTTCCTAGCCTGCATTGGAGCCTTTCTAGGGGTGTTGTTTGCAACGGTGGAAATTGGTCTTCTTGTGGCGGTAACATTTACTTTCACTCCGTCTAATTAGGATGGAATCATTTGTCTCTTTGGGTGAATATAATATATATACGTACTTAATGCATAGTGTGACCACTGGCTTATGCTAAAATTAGATGTTAAGAAGTGCAAGAGGAATAAAATCTATTTACGTTATTTAAGTTTTTTGTTTGAGTGTTTTTTTTCTCGTGGTATCAAAACATCTGATAACTGTCAAAGAAGTCATTTGTCAACACTTATCTCCAAGTTGGGCATTGCACGTGCTTCACAAAAGGAGAGCATTTCTAGAACCCAAGGGAAAGGCTCATAATTGTAGGGGAAAAGTGCACATAACTAAAGTTATGTGAGCAATATGCTGACTCAAGGGGAAATGGTCTCAAATCAGAAGGTAGTTTTGGGTCATGTAGCTCCTCAAAAGTTTGAAAATTGAGCCACTAGTAGTGAGCCTTTACTTTGAGATGTATGCTGTTGAAGCCTTGAAAAATGTCATGCATACCCCACTGCATTTTCGAATGGTATGTTAATGCATGCACTGCTGCAACAGATATGCATTAAACTTTGTCTTACATTTATTTTACAAAACAATTGTAAAATGTGTGATATGAAGGGCTCATCCTGTGAGATTTTTGAAATGTTACTTTCAGCCAATAATTTGGAAAAGCATAATCACGAAAATATCTGTTTATTTATCTGTGCTGTTCAAAACGCTTTTGCTGGCACATAAATTCCATGTTGTATAAGATTCTCCATATCAACTGAAAATGATTAAATTAATTATCCATTTACTGTCGAAGTTTTAATGCTTTCAGCAATATAATTGCAGGTAACAATTTCGTTCGCAAAGATAATTCTCGTCTCCATTAGACCCGGCACAGAAACCCTTGGAAGACTTCCTGGAAGTGACATGTTTGGTGATGTCAATCAATATCCTATGGCTGTGAAGACTCCCGGGGTCTTGACGATGCGCCTCAAGTCTGCCTTACTTTGTTTTGCAAACGCCAATTTTGTCAGAGAAAGGTACTCAACAGTACCCCTACCAACAATGATTAAAATACTCAAAGACACGCAAGAAAAACCTAACAAGATTAATCAAACAAAACATTATTTGCGGTTATATGGTTTGTTTTTCAGGATTATGAAATGGGTTGTTGAAGAGGAAAAGGACAGCAAGGGAAATGCAGAGAAGACTATTCAGCTAGTAATTCTTGACATTTCCAGTATGAGTTAAAGAGAAAATTAATATTCCAGGACCTTAATTGTGATTTAAAGAGATTATTGAATATTGTTCTTTTATTTTTCCTTATAATGATTTTTTTTTGGAATGGTAGATTTGATGGACATTGATACATCAGGAATTGCTTCCCTGGAGGAACTGCATAAGAATCTTGATTCAAATGGAATGAAGGTAGGGCAATGTAAATTCTATTTATTTTATGTAATTACATGCACAAGTAACAATTATAATTGTAATTAAGTATTAACACCTCATATATAAAATTATTAAACATACAAATCAATTCACAAATCAATATACGATTTGACAAATCTAATATAAAAGTAGATCATACTTATACTCGGAGAGATTTGAATCTTAAATCTCAAAATCTAAGTTCAAATATTAAAAAAAATACGTTTAAAGAGTTTTAAAGTTGGAATTTTCTTCTCTTTCTTGAATATTGTCCTTGTCTGTACTAAAAAGAATGTAAATGAATTGTGATCGAATAGAGAGGTTGTGGCATTTTAAGTTGTATAGCAATGCTTTTTCTTTTTCTGAAAATTAAGTTTTAAAGTTGTATAGCAATCTTATATCAGATTTAATTACATTGATTCCTTTGATTATTACCTCTCAGCTGGCCATTGCAAACCCTAGGTGGCAAGTGATCCACAAGTTGAAGCTGGCTAACTTTGTCGACAAAATTGGAGGAAGGGTCTATTTAAGCGTTGGAGAAGCTATGGACTCGTTTTCCCTCTAGAGCAAAAAGAGCTTAAAAAAAAGAGTGTTGAAGTTTTTTAAATATCAAAACATGGCTTTGCTTGTCTCTTGTGCGTTTGTTCCAGTCCCTTGCTGCATCCTTATGTAGCCAGCAAATGGGACAGACGATAATTAAGAGTGTAGAACTCAATTAATAAAGAAATAAGTGAGATTTGATTGTCAAAAAGAAAAAGGTCTCTATATAAAGATTATAATTTGTATTATTATCTGATCATCTGTGGTTATGATCACCAAAGCTTCTGAATGGTATAGCTTTGTAACTGTGGCTATGATTAAAATTAATTCTGATTTAACTTGTCATTAAGATTTGCAGCAGAAGCTGAATTTTTCGCGCCAAAGCTTGCTTTTGCATATTGTTGCAACATCTCGTATATGCTTCGAACGACGAACTTTTTCTTGGAATAGTTTGAGCAACAAACGCAACATCTGATGTGCAGTCAGCCCATATATGTTTTTCTTTTCACATGAGATGCGTTGGCATGAACGCCTAATAACTTGTTTTGTTGAACAAAGTTGTTCTACTTTCCTATTATAATTACCTACCATTGAAAAGGTATGATTTGGTCGTATAATGTTATATAAATTATACATTAGCTAGTCAGCCTCCGTTTGGACACTAATTAAGGGCCTTATTCGTGTTCAATTTTATTTTTTGTATTTTTAACGTGGTTAATGACGTGGAATGTCGACAAAGCATTTCAGTAGCGTTTATTATCAGTAATTAACCAACAAATGCACAAATTATATAATATTAGTAACTTGCTAAAAGTAAGTAACCGAAATAGATAAATGCGCAAACTTTGGTAACCAAATGAATAGTTTATTTAAGTCTAGTTGTTGCATAGCTTCCCTTTGACACTGAATCATAAATCCTTATGCACGCCTATCCATTATGATTTTTAGTTTCTTATAAGAAGAAGCAGACAAGAGTATTAGATTACCATTGTTGTAGACTCTTCGAAATGTGTCTAGGTTCAATGTTCTTATGGTTGCAGCCTCTTGATTGATTAATACGCGGTGCGTAGTGGATGGTCACTTTATTAATTAATTCGTCCGAGGAGTATGAATAAAGAGTTAATCCAATTGGGAACATATTGCACTTTTGGTAGTGCTAATTATGACTTCCATTCACGTGGGTGGTGGTCTCTTTCTTTAGGGTTTTTGTCCCTTTGCTACTCGGGACCAATATCGAAATTGTCCACATTCATTGTATCTCAAGCTTAGCAAATGAGCAAACGAAAACCCATCTTTATCCACTTTAATCACTTTTTGTTATTTGCCTGTCTGTTTATTTGGGGTTTAGTTATTTGTTAAAGTATAGTTTTAAACCGTTTCATGAGGACACTCCTAATGTTAGAATGAATAATTTAATTTTCAATCTAATTAGGGTTTTAACTCCTTTTTATAAACTATGTAATATGTAGCTATTTCTTAATTTATAATGATAACAATATCGGAGCATTTGATTTAATTAATAATAATTATATATATTTTTTATGTTAACAAAGTTAGATTCAGATATTTATTTCTCAATTTCTTAAACAAAAATCCTTGATGCAAGAAAAAAAGGAAGAATGTTTAACCTAAATATGAAAGTTGATACTAATAATTATGGTATTAAAACTCTGATTAGTTTAGTATAAACACAAACATGAAAAAGGTAAGATAATTCATGAATAAATTGTCTTCATTTTTATTTTTAAAATTTTTTTTCAATATACATATTACATAGTTAAAATTATCTCACATATCTCAGTTATCTTAATTTTTTAAGGATTGTAATTATTTTCATAATTAAAATTAAACACATTTTCTTGTAGATCATTATTAGTATTTTCGTTATCCTCGTACTCATTTTCTATCCGAATTTAAATTTAGACTTATATATTACTCGAAAGCAAAAAAATGCTCACTAATAAAATGATCCTTTTTAGTTATAATTTCTTTTTTAAAAAATAACATAAAAACAGTTCATGGATTAACTCCAACTTCTCTATAATAATACAACCTTATTGCAAAAGATGCACTTTGCAATTGCTTTAAAGAAATTTTTTGAATGAATTCTAACTCATTAATTTAAAAGGAAAAAAGAAAGGCTATTCCTAATAACTTCATTGCCCTATATATATTAGACAAGGGTTTATTCACACAAATTTGAGAATTAAGGATATAATCGTTATTATATTACACATATCTTTGATTTAAATCAAATTCGAATCAAATTACGTTACTGACAATTCTGCTCTTTATCTCTCAAGTCTAGCACAATCAGAGAGAAACAGCGTGCTTTTGTCTATTTGTTATGCTTTTAATTCTAATCGAAAAGGTGTCCACATGCACTGTGTCTGGACCCTAAAGAAGTGATTACTTGAAAGTTGGAACCTCAACTCCCATCCACTTCCATCGCTTTTTATTGCAATATTCAACTTGTCAATGTTTAGGAATAAAATAATATCTAGCTTCAGTGAAGCTTTTAGTACAGTTAAAGTACCATTATACAAAAAGGTGATGGCGCACTTTGATTAGATTCTTATAAAAAAAACCTGAATAATATAATCGTAATTGTCGAATAAAATAAAAGATATGAAATAAATTTTTTATCGATTAAATTTAAAAATAATTTTAAATATAAAAGTATAACCAAAGCAAACAAATTGTTTCCCTATAAGCAGAAAATTTAGCATACTTATATATATATAATTAAAGATAAATTCACAAAGAAAGGATGTGTAAAGTTTTCATTATTTTGAAAGAATTCATCAAATTAATAAGCAGGGAAACACCCTTTTGAATTCTGCATGCCATGTTAATTGAAGGGGAACCTTTCACAGGGACTCTGTCTCTCTGAATTACACGGAACATTCCCATTAATTTGCAATCTTCTGTTTATGTCCATTCTTCCCATGTGAAATTTTATCAGCTGCAAGTGGAGAAGAAAATTGAACAAGGATCCACAATATATGGCATGTGATCAATCGGAGACCGCCTTCTTCTGAACTCATCGGAGCACTGAATGAGAATGCTTAAGCAAATTGTTAAGAGGCTGGCTTCCTTGGGCTTTACACAAAAGATTCTTGACTCGTTCAGTCATCTGCTTCATTATAAGTTCGTGTTCCTTGTTAGTTACCAAGACCGATAAGAAATTACCATGCTTGATTAATTATTACCAAACATCGAAATTGTTTTAAGATAACTATTTAAATAGTAAAACCTTTCCCAAACTTCCCCTTGTGTAGGGTACTGTTCTTTGATGTCCTGGAGAAGTTGGGGGAGATTTCTTGCTGGTTTCTTCTCTGTATGTCAGTTTCCCTGTATTGCTTCTACTCCGTGTCGTTATCGTTGGGGGGCTGTGCCAGCTGCCGTTTGACATGCTAGGGAGGCTCGCTTCCTATGACATCATAAAATCTCATTGCCTTAAAACTTTTTTTTTAAAATTCTAAAACAGAAAGTAACCAATATAAAAATGGTTGACTTGAGGACATACCAAAAAGAGCACAGTTGCACAATGCTTTAGAACCTCCAAGTTCATTCGAACATCATCCAGGCTCCTGCTTAAGGAAATTATAAAACCATGAATATGTTCATTTCTATTTTTTTTTCTTTAATCATTTGTTTCAACAACATATTCCCTACAAAGGATTCAGATGTTTACAAACGTAAATGTCCCGACATACCTGTGCTTTTGCTGCCCAAGCCCGAAGTAAGAAGCCAAGGTTGCCATCTGCATAAAGGGTAATTAGATCAGGACAATCAGCCTCAAAGAAATTGAAATTCTATAATGTACATTGAAAGGTTTATTACGTCTCAAAATTGCCTAAATTTTTATTCTTACAAGTAACAAGGCTGATATGATATGAATTTTACCTTCATATTACCAGCTCTTCTTCCAAACTTCTCAGTCAATACTCCTAAAGAATCAATGATCCCAACAGATACAGGAGCAGGCCTACCAATCTCAGCAAAGACCTCCTTAATACGAACACAATCGAATCTCTGGATGTTATGGCCCGCCCAAACCCTACCATTCAAAATGCTGAATATTTTGTCAGCAACTTGCTCAAATTCAGGTGCATTTGCAACAGCTTCTCTAGTAATCCCATCACATCGACCGGACCTCACTGGAACAACAGACAAGTCCTTAGGCCTTATCAGGGTACTATAACTCTCCAGCTCGACGAGCTTCCTTGGACAAACTACAATTGCGCCAAACTCCAATACGAAGAATCGTTGTCCGCTTCTGTTAGGCACCGTTGTTTCTAGGTCGAAAAACACAATTTCTGTTGACACTTCTTGGCATACACTGAAAGCCTCCATTTCAAGTTGCGATCAATAAGGCTGACAGTTTTCAGCGCAAGGTTTTTGGTCATATTCATTGGCGTTGTAATCATGTTATAAATGGGGAAGAAAGATGGGAAAGAAAGGGAGGTAATGCATCGGTGGTAGAAGAGTATTCTTGGCATTAGAGATTGATTGTCTTGTAGTTCAAGTCAATAGTTTTAGGCTTTGGATGAAGGGTTTCCTTATAGCTTCTTAGGAAGGCCTTATGCAAGGAAATTCCAGTTAGGCAGGAATATTATGGCAAAAAGGGGAAAGAGTTGCTTTTCCTTAAGTATGTCATGTACCACCTATTATTTCTCTTGGAACAGAAACCTTTTGGACAAGTTCCAGGTTTCCTCACCGAATAAAATACTTACTAGATAGGTATATGACTTATGTTGGAACATATGAAGCAAGCTCATTTGGAAAGGGAATCGATTCCTTGGAGTGCTCGATCTGGTTATCCTAGAAAGAAATATTCCTTCGGAACATTTTCATCTCACGACTGGGGATGGAAAGTAAACATACTAATGTTATTACAAGCAAATGACAAATGAATTACAAAATGGCTACTTTGTGAAAAGGGTCTTTAATAGCATTTTTTTGTCATAATCCTAATATCTTTTAGCATACTAAACAATGTTCATTTCTTTCTTTCCTTCTTTTCTTTTTTGTTTTCATTGTATCGTGCAAGAAAGAGGGCAGGCCACTGGTTGAACTGTGTCCAGAGATTCATGGAGGTTGTGCTTTAAAAATGATGTGAAAAAATTGCGAAAAAAAAAACTACTAAAGGAATGGAAATAATAATTCATGAATAAAACAAAAAATGAATGGAAATGGAAATAAATGCAATTACATATTTGCATTGCCAAAGGCCCATCCTTTGCTTTTGTTTTTTAAAGACAAATGGGCAATAGGGCAAAGAAGCCCAACTAAACAAGAAAACAGTTTAGAAACAATCAGAAATATCAAATTGGCCCCAAAAAAAAGGCTAGAAATGAAAAAGCATTTATTTTTCATTTAGCTTAGACACGTTCATTCGAGCTGCAAACACATAACAAAGTCATATTTCCTCTTTCAAACCTGTAGCAGACTTGGCCTTTAAAAGGAAAATGCAGGACAGTTTATAGAAGAGAACAAATCAACCTAGAAAACCCAGAATTTCATTCAAAAAGCTTATTAAAAAAATAAAAATTTTAAATCCCGTTATAAAGTACAATGATTACAACCTACTGACCATAATTTACCTGTGTTAAACAGGAACAGCAGGCCTCAGGGAGATAAGTGCTTTCTTAATTCTCTCAAAAGCAGCTTGTAAGGTGGTGAGGGATGCTGCATATGATATGCGAACGCAGGTATCATCCCCAAATGCATCTCCAGGAACTAGTGCAACCTGCCAATCAATGTTACGAGGATTTAACAAAAAATAAAAAGAGATTTGACTGTCAGAAGCAATATTGATATTTGATCTGCATTATTAAACAGAATGTTCAGGACACCATCAAATTTTCAAATATTGATGAAACACATAAGCTAGCCCTTCTCAATCACTTTAAAATCAAAAGGCAGAAGAGTCCCGTAACAGCACTCAATGAATCATACCTGAGCCCTGTCCAGGAGGTATCTACAAAGTGACTCTGAATTTTCAATTTTACCAAAACCTTCAGCTTCTATTCCATAGTAAGAACTGAAATCAATGAAGAGATAGAAAGCTCCCTGCAAGCAAGAAGTATGTTAATTGAAAGACTAAAATATCAAAAAAATGAAGAAAAGGGAAACTGCATAAATGAGGTTTATTCATAAATAAATCGCGTTTGGTTATCTACCCGATAAGTGATATTAAACCGGCACCAATACCTGAGGTTCTGATATCTTTACACCTTCCAATTCCCCCAAGCTCTTAACCAAGAAATCTTGCCGTTCCCTGAATGCTTTCACCATGGTAGAAACTGCTTCCCCACCAGCATAGCCCAAGCCTAATGCAGCAACTCCTGCTTTTTGTGATATACTACTAGCCCCCGAAGTGTACTGAAAAATATAAACAAAGCAAATTTGCAATCACATCCCACATTGTTAATTTTTGTTAATTATATTGAATGCTACCCCATGGTTCAGCTTGGAGTACAAAGAAGGAACAAATTAAAATGTGTGTATGGTAAAATTTGTTTCAAACCTCTTCAGCAGGTTGGAGTAAAATCAGAAGGATGATAATTGACTAAGTTGAACATCTATAGAATTAGGAGGTTCAAAAAGGGTACTTGGAGATGAGTGACTATGCCTGATAAACTCTTCATGCAAAAATAAATGTTCACATGCCATGTTCTAAAGTTTACAATGAGCCTCACCAAGGAAATTGGCAACTATATCCCACATTGTTTATTTTTTTTTAACCACATTGAAAGTTACTGCGATAGCTTAACTTTCGATATGATGCAGGAACCAAATTACATGCAAATAGATAAGATCAATTTAAACCTCCTCAGCAGCCAGGCAGTAATACCAAAGGTACAAATATTGACTAACTTGTCCAAGTATAGGAGGTTCAAAGAAGGCTACTCAGAAATGATTAAATATCTCAAAATGTATAAGCCCCAATAAACAATATCAGTGCAAGCACATTCAGATACTTCAGTATTTGTCAGAGATTAGTAGTGACTGCATCTGCAGTCCTCAATATACCACACAAGATCCAAAAAGAGTGCCATAATTTCTGATCATTCTCTAGATTATACTAGCAACATAATAATTTGATTCCAACAAAAACGGTTATTCCCCAAGTTCATATGTTTAAAAATTCTGATTATAGCCAATATCATTGCTACACTAATGTATGCTGGATGCAGTTTGCTCAACAGCAGGTGATAGTGATTGGTACACATGCAACATACCTGACTCTGGATTTTATTACATGCTGCAACAAAGTGCTTAGGTCCGGCAATATATCCAAGCCGCCAACCAGTCATTGCAAAAGCCTAGATGTCACACCTTTAAAATGTCAATCCTCAAAGTGGCCACAACAGGAACAAGACCAACGTTAAGCATGGAAAACTCGTCAATTAAGTAAAAGAAAAATTGAATCAAGGTTTAAATGCAATTGATTTACCTTGGAAAATCCATTGACTGTTAGAGTCCGTTCCCACATGCCTGGCAATGATGCAAAGCTTGTGTGAGTTGCTGGTGCATAAATTATATGTTCGTACATTTCATCAGATAGCACCTGAATAAGCCAATATGAGAAAGCTCAGTGTTTAAACATCAGAGTCTGTGTCTGAGAGTTCATGTTATTTGATAGTACCAGAAGCCTGGGATGCTTTGCTACAATTTCTGCAAATCTTTCAAGCAATTTTTTAGGGTAAACAGATCCAGTTGGGTTGGATGGGGAACATAGAATCAACAGTCTTGACTTTTCAGTGATTTTAGACTCTAGGAGCTTTGGATCCAATAGAAAATTTTCAGAAATAAGTGTCGGAAGAATGACAGGTGTTGCATCAGCCAGCCTTGCCATTTCTGGGTAACTCACCCAATATGGAGCTGGAATTATTACCTGAAATAAATGAAGTCCTCATAATTAAATCACCCTCACCAGGTAAAAGCAGTTATCACTCAAGCGCTGAAAGCATGATCAGGATTACTTCATTATGGTTCCTCGTATGCATATACCTTTCAACAGAAGATCTAAGCACCAACAGGAAATGACCAATCCAGCATGAAGAAAAATGTTCTAATATTAATTTTTTATAATTTTATAATTTTTATTTTCTTCTTTCTATAGTTTATTTTAATTCATTTGTTTTTTATCCCAACCATCCTTGACATGCAAAATAGGCTACACTTGTCTTGTGAAAGACAACATGGTGATCTTCTTAATCACTTCATGCCTGGCGTGTCAAGTCCATGGCATATCTCATTGCCTAAATTTTTTATAGCATAACCATTGGAGAAATTTGGTCTCTGACTTTCATAACCAAGTGGTACATCTCTTATTTGAGACCTGACAGTGTAATCAATTTAATAGATTAATAAGAACCATACATTCTTGTAATAAGGGAAATGTAGTTCTAAATAATGCAAAGAAGTTGCAATGACAATGATTGAATTTGGAAACATGAATTTCATGTGGTATTTGAACTTGGTTAATTGTGCAACTATACTGATGGACACACTCAACATGTAAATTAACAAATAAGATATAAATACCCACATACTCAATATATAGGGCTTAAAGGTGCATTTAAAATTCTTAGATGAGAATACAGTTTTCAAACTCACCTCCAATACACTATATATATCAAAGACATCAGTATTTGCATCTAACCATCTCTTACATATTGACAAAATCTATTAGCACAATATACCAAACAATTAAATTCAAATACACAAATTTCTAGTCATTTTCCAAACACAACAAATAGAAATTATATCCCTCAATACATGCTCAACTGATAGGACAAAGAAGTCATGCAGTGCATTTGTGTCCGAATTTTATTATTGTTCTGATGATACAATGAATTTTATGGAAATGATTCCAGATTCCAAAGAATATTCACTCAATGCAAAGGTAAAAGCTGCCATCACTAGAAAGTCCCTAGTTATATGATATGTAGACATGGCCTAGCATCAGATGAAAGAAGGAAAACCTCCAATAGTAACTTCACAAGTAGGTCAAAAAGGGGGTGAGGATTTCTTAGAGCATATTCCCAGCATTTTCTATATGGTAAAGATCATTAAAATAGAAAAACTTCACCTCATCCCCGGGAGAACAAACTGCAAGAACAGCTTGAATGATACTCTGCTTAGCACCATTACTGACCAAAATTTGATCAGGTGTATAAGAGATTCCATTCTCCTCTACAACAAATTAAAAGGAGATAAGTAAATAGAACTTTAAAAACCATAAGAAACACTGCCTCATTCTGCATCAAAGGTAAACAAGTATCAATTTTATACTATTTAAATCAGAGAAGCCCTTCCATAGCATGTACAATTACCTTTGAGCTTGTGGCAAATTGCCGTGCGAAGTTCCAAAGTACCTGCATTGGGAGTGTACCTTGTGTAACCTTCACGAATTGCATTTATCCCGGCCTTATGTTTCAGAAGTGACATAAATATATTGAATTAAAATACTTCTTAGTAGAAAAACAGACTCCAAATTAAAATATGAAACATTAAACAGAGAAAATGACAACAGGGACCCAAATTAGATTCAAAAAAGAAAGGCACCTCTGCTATAACAGCTGGTGTATCAAAATCAGGCTCTCCAGCTGCCAACCGAATAACAGGGATACCAGCTTGTACAAGAGCAGTTGCATGATCAGTTATAGCCACAGTCTTTGAAGGCTTCACAGAATTAACTCTGGGGCTCAAAGAGATATCAACTTTCACTTGCTCAAAGCTGCTACTCTCTACCTTCGACATTGCACTTATTCTATATGACTGTTGTCTCAATATCTCAACAGATCTGCCATGAAGTAGATATAATAAGAAAATTACAATCTCTTATGTCTCTGGTTCTCCTTTCTCCCTTTTGGAGAATTTTGGCAATTGGACTTTTTAGACTAGTTCTTTGCTAGTTTCACTCAAAAGGCAAATGCTTGCAAACAATGTATGGCCTTTTGAATTATAATCTTTAAATTGATAGATAGCATTGTTTGTGCTCAAAGACAATACCAGTACCACATGAAATCATTTCCCAAACAATTTGTCCAGTACATATTACCAACCCACTCCTTTGACTGCTGAAAAACCAATAATACTAGATAGAGCCTAAACTAACATCTTGTGGGGAATAAATCCTATATTGATTCCCAGCTGCAGCTGGTGATAAACGATCTCTCAAAAGGATTGAGCCATATTTGACGACATTACCCCAAAGGATTTTGAAATAGAATTGCAAGTCAAAAACCATACTGCATCAACTCTAAATAGCCATGATATCTTCATAATTCAAACCTAAGGTGGCGTTTGGTGCTTTACCACTTCAACATTATAAAGCTCGGTATATATGGAAAGTGCTGATTAAAATCTTGGAAATATAACAATCCAATGGCAAATAATAGTACTTTTACTCGGGGTAAATACCTTGAAGAAAATACTACCGTAGTAATGACCACTAAAAACCCTAATTACAATTGTTTAAACATTAATCAATAAACACAGTAATCTAAGCTATACACCTTGGTAACGCGCAATTGCTTTAATGATAGTCACATCTTTCCTTTAATGGAGTTCTAAAACAACAACAATAAAACCGAAAGCAATGGTCAACCTTAACCAATAAATTTTGCCTTTCTTCTCATTTTCTAGTAAATCTAGCATGAAACATAACTAGTACAAATGAAGATACGAGAAATCCAACT
Source organism: Theobroma cacao (assembly GCF_000208745.1). Lineage (NCBI taxonomy): Eukaryota > Viridiplantae > Streptophyta > Magnoliopsida > Malvales > Malvaceae > Theobroma > Theobroma cacao. The sequence continues at coordinate 5,640,732 of NC_030850.1, forward strand.
GATCAGCCAGAAACAAAATCATGGTTTACCTCAACGAACTGAATAGATAGATTATGGAGTTCGTTAAAAAGCAATCACAAGCCAGAATTTGTCTCTAAGAACCAAACAAAAGAACAAGAGTTGAAAATAATAAAAACCCGGAAAGAAACTTACTTGAGGGAGTAATTGGTATGAGAAGAAGGGAATGAAACGGAAACGGAGGCCTTGGAACCCAAATTTGATCCCAGAAATTGAGAGCTGAAACCCACATGGGAAATGCTTGTTGAAGAATGAAGAGAATTTGCCATTTAGATGCAGAGAATTATCAAGCAGAAGCACGGGACTTGGCCTTTTGTTGGACACTTGTCTTTCAAAGTCACATAAAATGAAAGCACGTAAATACAGAAGAAAAATCGGGGGTTGGTGGGAAAGTGGAAAACGACGAAGGGTTGTTGCAGACTTGGAGGCTGGAGCCGGAGGTATGAATTTTCGCGATAGGTTGGATGGTGCGCTGTGCTTTACGTGAGATCTGAACCCTTTAAATTTCCATCAATGGTGGTGATTGGAGCCAGAAGCATAGATGGGTAGGTGGAAAATGCTAGTGGGACCAGCCAGGGCTTGGGCTCCTTTGCCCAAATGAGGTGAGAAACAGTGGAAGAGAGGTAGGAAATTGGACAAACTTTTATCGGGCAAGTGCCAACCTTGGTTTGGTGTTGGTGCCGCTCGGTAATGAGCATCAGTCGTCACTCGTCACTCACGACTCGTTACCTAACCTTTGTGGCTTTGTCCTTTTACGTAAGTGGAATAATATATAGTAATAGATTCAAAATAGTAATTATATAAGATTATAGATTAAATCAATGATTTGATTTTAAAAAAAATTAATTATTGTTGATATAAAATTAAATTATAATATAAAATTTTATTAATAATTTTAAATTCATTAATATAAATAGATCAAAAATAAAAAAATTAATATTAGATTTTTACATTAAATATCGTCATAAATATAAAATTAAATCATAACATAAAATTTTATTAATAATTTAAATTTATATAAGTTTTTATAATTACCAATATAAATGGACATAAATAGAAAAAAACTAACATTAGATTTTTACACTAACTATCGTAATAGATATAAAGTAAAAAAAAAAATTACCATTAAATTTTTACATTATGCTTCGTAAGTAGTGTTTAGCGTGCTTTTATGTTTTTAAATTCATTAATGATTAAAAATTAAAAAAATTATAAAAAAGGGAAAATTTTGTGTTCAACGTGATTTCATGTTTTCAAAAGAAAAAAAGTTATGTTTGTTGTGATTTTATGCTTTCAAAGGAAAAAAAATGGAAAGGAAAAAAAGGGTTAGTATATTTATAAAAGAGAAAAAAAGAAAAGAACGG
>NC_030850.1:5642169-5724142 GCF_000208745.1 Theobroma cacao
GATATAGAAAAAAAAGTTGAAAAAGGAAAAAAAGAAAAAATGTTTAATATATTTATAAAGGAGAAAAAAACAGAAAAAAATAAACAAAAATCAAAAAAAGAAAAAAGAAAATAATTCCAAAATTTGGATCTAAAAGGAATTGAACCAAACTACTAAAAATTAACTTAAGTTTCTTATCACTACTTCAAACCAACACATTTGATTTATGTTAGGTGACAAATTTAGATATTTTGAATTTTATGTATATAAAAATAAAAAAATTAAAAATTGAAGGGTAGCGATCTCTGCCCTTGACAATATAATGCATGATTTTTTTTTTATAAATTTATAAATGGTATATATTTGACGTACTAGCATTGTATAAAATAATATTAATTTATTAAATTTTTTTTTATAAATTTATAAATGATTTATATTCGATGCAGTGACAATGTATTAAGACATAAAATGGAGTTGTATAATTAAAAAATAAATTTTAAATTTTTAAAATTTTTAAAATGAATATTACTAATCTTCTTAACTTCTTTTTTTTTTTAAATAAATGATTTCTTTTTTCTGTCCAACCCTCTCTTAGTTAATCTCCTCTATTCTTTCCCTTGACGATAATAAATTGATAAAAAATTATAAATAAATTTGATGGAAAAATGAATGATAATTGAAGAAGAGGGATTGGTTTTTTTCTTTGTTGCTATTTTGTCTTGAGGGGTCGGGGTGGGGAGGACAAATTTTACAACACCAACTAGGGTTTATTTGGGATTTAATCTGAATCTAAAATTAAGATGTACCTCTATTGTCCAAGCAAACTTTGCCGGAAGAGACTTGTTGAATAACCGAGACATGCTTAACCTTAGGCCTCGGAATCATTAACATGTATTTCTATTTCGTAATCATCAAAATCTGTTCATCATGTCACGTTTGGACCCGAGTCTCAAAAGTGTTCAAAATTTATTTTTTGTTAATCAAATAATAGATCATAAATATTTAAAAAATGGGTAAATTAAGAAAAAGAGTGAAATAAACATTATTTTCAATAATCGAAATTAAGAGTTTAGGGTTTTGGATTTCTTGTTGGTAAGGGAAGAAAAACAAGAGAAGAAGAAGACATTGGGTGAGAGGGAGTCAGGGAAAGAAGAAAATTATTTTTATTTCTTTTGAAAAATAATACTATTTGTTTTTAAATCTTTTAAATATTTAAATTTATTATTTAGTGTTAGAGAAAAAAGTTGGCAATAGTGAGTACATATCGCTTTTAACGAAAAGCTTTGTCGTTCATCAGAATTTGTTTACAATCTTGGGTTAGTTTGGACTATACATATTTTATGTTTAAACCCAATGGGCCAAAACATCAAGCTGTGACTTTAATGTTACCACTCTGTCACCAACATGTGATTGGTCCTACACTTCTACAAGTTTTCCCTCCATGCAAAATACCAATAGATTCTATCAGCCACAAATGTGAGGGACTTTTAGAACACATCAATTTGTTACAATTGAGAATTTCTCCATTTTCATTAATCTACAAGAAAATTAGCTGCAGAAAAATTTAGCAACAGCAAAAATATCCATTATTTTCACTTTTCCTTTCAATATGTCATCCCAATGTTACACAGACATAGCCTCTTCATTACAAAGTTCCATTGATGTACAAGGTCCAAGCTAGGGGAAAGTTGTTTCAGAATCTTAAATTTAAAAAATGGGGTGTCACTTGGGGGTTAGCTGGGTAAGTTGAAGAAACCACTATGTCTTTCCCTTTTATAAAAGAAAGCAAAACCACATAAGAATGAATTCAACAACCTCCTGGGCTGCCATAAATCAAAGCATCTAGGAAGAGAATATAGAGCACAAAAGGTTGAACCTAGCAAACCACCACTCCAAACCAAGTCACTGCCATCTTCACTCCCGAAACCTGCTCCAATTGAAAAATTCATCAGACCAGAAAGGACCCCAAAAGAATTGTTCAGATGAGGTTTAAGAACCCAAAAAAATGAAATAGATAGTAAAAGGATCCTGCAACAAATTTTACATGCATCAGATGCTCATTGACAATGCAGCAAACAGGACACAAAGCTGCTTAGATAGACCAACTTCACCAATAATAAATAAGGATAACAAGAAATGCAGACGATAAAACCATTTCTTTTATAACGTATAATACTCTCTTTAAAAAAATGTAAAACTTTCTAAGAAAAAGTAGCTCACAATTTGAAGAAAGTTAAACTTGATAATTAAGAAGAAATTTCAGAATGACCAGAGAATTTGCAAGTGAAAATTATTACTTCTAAAAGCTTTCTGACTATAGTTGAACCACTATTCTGAAAAAAATCCCTTAATCTGTATGAATACTTCCCACTTCCCACTTCCTACTCCAATCCTACTTTCTTTCACATGCCATGAGTACCCCAAATTTCAAATTCACATATTAACCCTTCATAAAAAACATAAATATTTCATATAATTATTTGTATTAAATCAACTTGAAAATTAGAATCATTACTAAATTAAACCATTAAAAAGCTATTGAGAGAGAAAAATACCTACAAGAAATCTTCCTTTGGATATGGTACAATGCTACAAGAAATTCATGGCACCTTAGCCTATTTAAACATCTAATTAAGCACAATGCTGTAATAACCACGTCGTGTATAGTATTCGGTAAACATAATTAAGCAACTCACATAAAAATATTGAAAAAGCAATTATAAAAGAATAATACAACAGAATGGTGGCTAAATGGAGGATTAGGAATAAAAATAAATGAAAGAGTACAATTGTTGTTTGCCATGTTAAAGACAAGTTCTATTCTTGATGAAAATAAACTACACAGACCTAAGACAATCAGAGTTTTTCCCCTTTTAAACCTTTTCTTTGCCAAGTGTCATAACATGAGCCTATAAAGTCCCACATAATTCAAATTCAATTTTTTTTCAATTATAAGTATATTAAAATTGCGATTTTAACTAATAATAATTTAAAATACATTACAATTATATAATCAATACACACACACACATATTTATATAAATCATAATCTACCAAGACAAAAATTATCCCTTCCATACCAAAAAAAGTGTTTTTGTATATATTTTTTATTCCTGTTCCTCCTATCTCATGTTTATAGATGCTAGAGAAATCTAGCACCTCTTTGTTTACAACTTAGAGGTTAGGCAAAAGTTTTTATAATGTGGATCAATGTGGTTTAAAAGGAAATCCAAATTATAACAGCAATAAGTATTAACAATTTGAAACGCCATCTGCCATTACCAAGTCAATCAATTTTGCTGTCATTATTATTCCATTTGATTTTACAACTATTTTAGACAAATATTAAACCTTTTTTCCCAAAAAAAAACTTTTTAATTGAAATGTTGATCAACCAATTATTAGAGTCTATAAGAACTTTTAAATCCTTTAAACGGTCACATTTTAACCTTTTTTTAAATTAACAATTTCTTTCTTAAAAATTAATAAGGAAATCATATTAGATATAGAAAACATTAAAAGGCTAGAAGTCTTCAAAATAACAGAACCAATATTCTTTTGTTCTTCTCAGTTTTACGATATGTTGCTCTTCTTAATTTTAAACAGTCAATTTTTAAACTTTGACATTTGAATTATGATCAAACCAATGTCCTTACAAGCACATCATTCATTGCACCAATTATAAGGCACCTACTAAGTTTTGAACGTGAGTTAGTTGTTGAAATCTAAAAACTTCATTCCTAATGTTATTTAATTTATTAGCTTCTAAATCCAAAAAAAAAAATGTTACTATACATATTCAAGAAATCAAGAAAACATCTTAGACTACTTAAGTCAATAAGGGAGAAGAGGCTTCTATTAATCACCTAATTGATAGTTTGCTAGTTACAATGGAACGCCAAACTTGTTCACTTACAGATTGAAGCATTTAGATGAATCAACATAGGTAAACAGTCTGCTTAGCAATCGTGAAATTAGAGGCTTGGACTCGAATCAGAATGATGCATTTCAACCAGCAAATGCAGTAGATAATTTGGTTCTATCCACAAAAAGAGACATTAAAGAGTGTTTCAAAAAATTGATTTCCATAAAATGTTGTGGAATTCATTCAACATCTATAATTTGCTCTGTTTGCAGCCAACAAACACTTGATTTCAAAATCATTTGCAAGTAAATGCCACTAAATAAGCAACTTCATCCATGATAAGTATAACATCATTGGACATAAGAAACCAAAAATCAGCATAAAGGACATGTTGGAAATAGAATTGCATTATAAACAAAATGTATCTTGAGTACTATAAGCATTTAGATAAATAAGTTATAGGAACTCAATTTTAACTGAACAAAAAATGAGATAATGTAACAAAATACTAATGATTAACAAGTCAGTAGCAGAATACCTCAAACCCTGGTACAGGACGCATCAAAATCATCAGGAGCAACACGTGCAATCCAATTACTCAATGTCCTCTTAATCTCAGAGTGATTAACATATGCCAACTCATACATACTACACAAGTTAATCACCAAAGTCTCATTCAACGCCATGGTTGGCACCCTTTCAAGTGCATTCTCTAACACCTTAATTGAATCCGACAAATCCCTCAAATACATCAAACAAAGTGCCTTATTATTAATCGCAACAACATCTGCATGATCTCTTTCGATACACTCCTCGTATTCCCTCACAGCAGAAACATAATCTTTGCCTACCAAATAAACCAAGGCCTTGTTTCTATTCACAAGATTCCTGAACTCAACCTCACTCAAAAAAGAATACCCACCATTCTTCCCTTCATTTAACATTGTCTCGACAAGGTGAAATGACCCTTTTGCGCCTTCAAGATCCCCAATCTGCATCTGAATATACCCCAGTTTGGAAACTAAAAATGGGTCTGAATAATCATGATTGATCAAATCCTTAATCAAATCTAAACACACATTGAATTCCTTAGCCCCCAAATGATGCCCAATGATACAATTCAAAACAAAATTTTCCCTTTTTTTCCAAATTTTGACAGACTCCTCTAAATTATCACGTTCTTTTTGTTTAATTTTTTGACGAATAAAATTAAGCAAAAGATAAAACCGATCTAACCCTTCTTGGCGATTCCCGAGCTTGATTGGGAGCTGGGCGTGGATGAACCGGAGTGAGAAGGGGACCATTGAACCTGACCGGTTCGGATAAACTTGGGGGTAGGTTTCGTATTGGTAATGGTGGCTGTTGAAGTCGTGGAGAGAGTCGAGTTCGTTTGCAGCATCGGTGAAACGGCGTAGTTTAGAGAGGGCGAGGACGTTGTAGGAAACGTAGATAAGGTGGTCGTGTGGGTTGGTTAGGAGGTTGAGAGAACGGGCTCGGGAAACTTTATCGAGGATGGAACGCCAGGAGCCGCGAGTGGCGAGGTCTTGGAGAGAGGCGAGCTCGTGGGCTAGGTCGTTGAGAGATCCGAATTGGTTCGATAGAGGGTCGGTGGTCGGGGATGGTCCGTCCATGGTGACGATGAGGAATGTGGGAGGAAACTGTTGGGTTCTGCAAGTCGGAGAAAAAGATAAAACCAATTATATAAAGAAAATTGAGTAAATTATATACACCACCCTGAACTTTGAAATGTTTCTTTCTTAGGCCAAAGAAACTATGAAATGTTCACTAACGCCTCGTTTAGTCATTCTCCCCTATTCCTTTATCGCCCCGAAACGTAAGGCTCTGTTTGGATCAATATCGAAGGATGAAATGGTCATTTCGTTCCAGGAAATGGCCATTCTTAAATATGGCGGGATAAGCACTACCGCCCCTCACAAATTTTTGAATAAGCATTACTGCCCTAAAATCTTCTTACTTTCCTCTTCTTCTTCTCTCTTTATCACATCCGTGCACTCCTTGTTCTGCATCCATTTGCTCAATCTTTGTAGCTTCGTCCTTGTTCCATCTCCTTCTCTCTCTGCTTACAGTTCGGTCAGTTTCTCATCTCTGCTAAATGTGGTTTTTATATTATTATTTTCTTTTTTGGACTGTTTTCATGCATTTTGAGTAATGGGGAAATGGTAGAGTCTTTGCCCATTTTCAATGTTTGTTTAAAGATCAAAGATTTTATGTTTCCTGCTTGCCTCAGCTGCTGCCATATATAGGAAACATTAATATGAGTTCAATAGAAGTTTTTTCTTTTTCCCTATCAATCGAAGTAAGCAAAAAAAATATGAAGTATGGGCTATGAGGGTCGAGAGAGATAAACCTTAAAAAAAGGTCAGGCTGCAAGAGGTTTAATATATAAATATAAGTTTTGTAATAGCAAGAAGCTTAGACAGTTGAAAATGAGGTCAAAAGCTCTCCACGCCCTTCTAATATTATTGTGCAATGTTGTCTCAAGTCTGAACACACATGAATTGTTTTCATATATATATAATATAATGGTAGTGTTTATGGAATTTTAGCAAAAGCTAGGCATATATTGCTCCATGTCTCCACTGCATGTGCTTCTCTCCCACTTATTGAAGGTTTAAGTGAGAGGAAAATATATAGAAGACCATGGTGATCATAATGCTAGAAGGTGTCAAGCTTGAGGAATGAAGCTGCCACATATGGAAATCATTTAAAGTTGGAAAAAAAATTGATAACTCATCTTTTTTCTTTTACTTCTATATAATCGTGATGAAAACTCATCTTTGATAACTAAACTAATTTCGTTCTGCATGATAAATTATTGCATGTGTGTGTGTGTGTTATCCTAAAGTATTTTTACACTTCCAAAGATTGGGAAGAAAGTGATGAATGATGCTGATCTTTGTCTTAAATATATTACTTTCATTTCATTAAAATCTTTATGTACTACTCAAATGGTCTTTTTCTTAATTTCCCCTTCTTTGCCAATTACTTCTTTTTCCTTGTGAAAATGCCATCAATCATTGCATGTAATTAATGTTACACGTGTATGCATAAGGTTCCATGGCCCTTGTGCTGCATATATTGCTCACCATAAAACACTCTCAAATTAAATCTTATTGCCTTTCAGCAAAAGTTGAGATGTTTGTTCTGTCTTCATAGATTCATATAGCAATAAGCCCTTTGCCAATCTTAGACATAGATTTTTTTTTTTCCCCTCGGTGTCAAGGAATTTACCTGGCACTGCTGTCCTTGAGCTGATAAAAATCTCGTCTACCTTAAGGAAGTCAATAGGGACATTTCCCTGTATTGATAAATAATTATCACTGTTTATTGTTATGATTGCTAAACTTCCAGATTATTTTCTTTTCTGGCCCCTTTTAATCTGGGAAAGAAAGTGGTTTTCGTCATTGCTTGACCATCATATCTTCAAGGTATTTGTTTGGGTTTAGCTTAATTCATTCATTTACTTGATTTGCAAATATACCCTTTCATGCTTGTCTGAAGCTGAATTGATAATCAATTTGGGTAAGCTTTAAACCAGAAAACTTACATGAAAGTGGAGAAATTTTTAGTTTCTTGTTTGTGGTTTTAATGTTGTTAGGAGAAGTATGTTAATGTGGTATGATATTATTGTTTTTGATTATTTGCTACCCTTGATAACAATTTTGAAAATGGATTTTAAAATTTATATATTTTTGCAGTCATGGCTTGTTTGAGTAGAAATTATGAAAGGAGAAAAAGAATTGTAGATGTGTTCACAGTTTGGTTGGAGATGTGTATTGTTGTTAGTCGGTTTCTGTTGGCAGCAGTGTCATCTTACATACTCATTGGCCAAGTGAATCTACTTCAGCAAGGAAGAAGAGAAGCACCAATGAGAATGCTGGAGTGATTTCAACTGAATCACTTATTGATGCTGCCATGTTTTTGAGTGATAAAATAAGACAGGTTAAAATTAATTTGAGCCAAAGTATTGGAACTGAAATGATCATCCTACAAAGGGCGCAAGAGTATGATGCGGCATTAGGCAAGATCGAAGGTTTGACAGAGGATGAAAGGGATATAGCTTTAAGCAAATTAAATTCCTGATCATCCAACCCAAATGCTTGTGTTTTTCAGTCTTCTGCCTAGCCAAAGACTTAGATGGGTTAGAATGTTTCTTAGCAACCATTTGCAGAGGATACTTTCTTCTGCTTATGGGACAGTGTTTAAATACTGCTTCTGGGATAATCTTATTTGATTGTCTTATTTAAGTAGAATTGTAGGATTGTAGGGTTGTAGAATTGTTAATGTTTTGGGAATTGAATTGTAGAATTGTCCTTTTGTTAATGAGTCTGAATCTTCGGGTGAATATCTTCTGATAAATCCAGAGGAACAACTTGTAGTCTAGAATCTGGAGATAAATCTCCCCTGACTGATTCACATCTAACTCATCTAAATTTGACTTATCATTAAGTTAATGACAATAAAATTGAGAAGAACTCAAGTACCTTTATTATTTTTTAGCCTAAACTCAAACACCAAAACTTAAAAATCAACTAAACTCAAGCTTAACACTGTATTTAGTCAGCTCAATTGGATTATGCCCTATACCTAATCAATCTATAATTGCCTTTGCAACAGCTCTTGGGGTGATATGAAAAGTTCATACAATTGAAAAGGTTTCATGTCCACAAAATTTACAGTACAGACAATGGAGTAGAAACTTAAAACATGTAACAGTGATAAGAAACCTATATGAGACTCTTCAGAGATAAAGGAGATGAATGAAGGGATCGCATAATATCAGCCGAAAGGCGAAAAGTGGTATTCTCCAAAAAGAAAATGAAAGAAAAAGTAAAAAAAAAAAAAAGGGGAATATGTCTATATCGGAATATTTTTATTATATGCTTGATATGTTTATTTGTCTATATTTTTTTAATCATCTATATTCTTTGATTTGTCATATAATTAAGTATAAACTAATGTCAATTCATTGATTTTATACCTTACGTGAATTGACTGTGTAAAGTTTTAATTTAATTTCTACTTGTGACATATATGTACGGTAGTGACATCACACTTACTGTTGGACATACCCAAAAAAGGAAGCCGCAAATTTGTGCATATATATATAGATGCCTTTCTTTGTCGAAACAAATCTACTTTTAATTCGGTTTATTATTCATGCATGCCTTGTTGTTGAAAGAGGAAAGGAAAATATCCTTTCCTTGGACAATAACAAAGGAAAAAAAAACAACCCTTTTCCCCAGAGAGAAGAAAAAGGTTATTGAATGTTTTGGTCAATCCATATCTTCGTTGCATACTCATAGGAAATGTGCACATTTTCTACAAGTTTTAAGCCTCAATAGACATACGTGTTTGAGAAGAATCTAAGCATTTGGAAATAATTATAAAAATCACGTTTTTTTTATGTTAATTTTATCACACGATTTATACTAAAATTTTAACCTCAAATCTTTTTCTCAGAAAAATAAAAAGTTTTTAGAAGCAATCTAAAGCTTTTTGCAGGTGTAAAGTACATTTGAATTCTTTAGGCTTAGATAAGTTAGAAGAAGCGATTGTTCATATACTCTGTGTATTAATTATAATTTGACAATTGAAGATCTTGGTCATTTATTAAATGGGACCAACATGAATCTCATCTCTTCGTATGGTTTGGTCTTTGGACTACTTCGAACCATTTTCCAAACTTAAAAACAAAAAAAGAAAAAATGGTTGATCCCTAGGAACAAATTTTGCATGGGAGCCAAATTTGGGGTTCTTGTCCTTTTGGGTTGGTTTATTATAATGGCTATTTGTTTGAGTTCTTTTTTTTTTCTGAAATCTGTATTTAAATTGCAAAAATTTTCATATCTATGGATGATAAAATTTTTAAATTTAACAAATAATATTAGAGTGTTGATACGTATCCTTTTTTTAAAAATAATAATAAGTAAATAAATTATTTAAGGAATATATAAAAATTATTTATTTTTATTTTTATAATTTAAAAATTCCACTGCTTATGTATTAGTTAATAATATTTTGAACTATTTTTTATAATAAAACTTCTTTTTGCCTTTCAAAACAATGTATCATATTTAAGAATATAGGGATGAACTTGATTTCAGACACTAGCTAATTAAGTAAGGAATATCAGGGCAATCCAACCCAGATAAATCATCTATTTCCTTTCTTTGGCTCTTGAAATAACAAAAGGGTGATTCAAGTATCAAAGAAACTAAACATTTATTATTATCTTTAAAGACACATGGTTCGGATTTTACATTGCCAAGGACTTGTGATTATGTTGCTGGTTACATGCATCTTCATCGCCTTAACAACCGGTCCAGCTGCAGCTATAGAGCGTCATTACATATGGGAGGTGTCTTACCAGTACAAATCTCTTGATTGCTACAAGAAACTAGCTATTGCCATCAATGGGTTGACTCCAGGCCCCACTATCTCTGCAGGGCAGGGAGATACAATCGTTGTCGACGTTGTCAACAATTTGTTGATGGAAAATGTTGCAATCCATTGGCATGGAATCCGGCAGGTATGTAGCTAGAATCGCCCTTATTGCTTTCTAAAGATATTTGAGTTGAATAAGATAATCCTAAGTTAGCTTTAGAGTTTGAAGAGAATCTTATTTTTCATGTTCCATTTCCAAGTTCCAAGTCTGCTATATAGAATCTTTCTTTCTTAACCACATAGGATTGATTGTCTTTGCATTTGTGAACTTGCTGAGCTATTGATGGAAAACAGCGTGGAACACCTTGGAGTGATGGAGCAGATGGTGTTACTCAATGTGCAATCATGCCAGGAGAAACCTATCGATATACATTTGTGGTTGACAGGGTAATAACTACAAGCCTTAACTAACATCTATAAAACAAGCTTTGTACTAGTACTCTTAATTCTTATGTTTAAAGCTCACAAGCTTGTCTTTCCATTTGCTTAACATTAGGCTGGGACATATATGTACCATTCACATTATGGAATGCAAAAAGAAGCTGGGCTATATGGAATGATTAATGTTTCACTTCCACTTGGGGTATCAGAGCCCTTCAACTATGACTTTGATCGAGGGATTATTCTCAGCGATTGGTACCATCATACATCATATGAACAGGCAACTGGCTTGTCTTCCATACCTTTTGAATGGATTGGGGAGCCTCAGGTAAATTACGCTGCTGTATATTTTGATCTGCAACACTTCAGAGAGTATATGGTAAGCATAACAAGCTTTCTGAACTGTATTTTTATGTGTCATTTTTCAGTCACTATTGATAAATGGAAGAGGGAATTACAATTGTTCAGGCTTAGCCCCTATTGTTTGTAATTCAACAAATCCTCAATGTTCTCCATCTACACTGACTGTAATTTCAGGCAAAACGTATCGATTAAGGCTTGCTAGCTTGACATCTTTATCATCTCTTAGCTTTCAAATTGAGGTATACCGATGCTTCTAACTCAGAATCACAGTTTTGAGTAGCAGCTGTTCTTGAAACATTTTCCCTGTTTTCAAACGCAGGATCATGAGATGACAGTTGTTGAAGCTGATGGGCATTACGTTGAGCCTTTTGTCACTAAGAACTTATATATTTACTCTGGGGAAACATATTCTGTCTTAGTAACAGCAAACCAAGATCCTTCCAGGAATTACTGGACCAGCATAAATGTAGTTACTCGAAAGCCTAAAACCCCAAATGGCTTAGCCATATTCAATTACTATCCTAATCATTTCCGTGCATTTCCCCCAACAAATCCACCACCAGGACCCCTTTGGAATGACACAATCCCAAATGAATCAAAGTGTGACCATAAAAGCTCGCCAAGGTTACATTGTGACCCCTCCGAAAAAATCAGACAGGGTCATTGTACTCCTCAACACACAAAACAAAATAAATGGTTATGTTCGTTGGTCCCTAAACAATGTCTCACACTCCCTTCCTGATAGGGTGATGGTATTTCTCAGTAGACAAAACCAATGACTTCGATCCGAACCCACCTCCTGATAAAAACGAATTTATAAATTATGATATCGAATGGAAGCAAGAAAACAGAAATGCTACTTTAAGCAATGGGATTTACAGATTAAATTTCAATTTTACAGTAGATATTTTACTTCAGAATGTAAACACCATGCAAGAAAAATAATAACGAGACGAATCTATGGCATCTCCATGGACAAGATTTTTGGGATTTCGGCTTTGCCGCTAGGGCATGGGCAAATCTTTGGATGGTCATCTACACAAATTCTGAATAACATCCTGCAATTACCTTGAATCCTTGAGTCGGGGTTTGGCACTCAATCGATTAATTCAGTCTGAGAATCTGATTCACTACCCAAAAATGCCTTAATTTAGCAATAACTATAAGAGAATAAGGGTTGGAAACTGGCATGAATGCATAATCTTATATACTTCAAGAAATGCCTCAGGATTGGCAACAACTAGAAGAGAATAAAATTTCATATAAATTGCTGGAAACTTACATGAATGCATTGCAAAATTCGTTTGAGTGAGTGGAGTGGTACAGGATGCATTTTAAGGGCAAAATTGAACATTCAAAGTGTGGTGGGCCGGGGGGGGGGGGGTGTGGGTGGGCATGGGGTGGGACAGAGTACTCTGGACTGTGGACGTGCGAGCACTTCTTGCACGTAGATAGTTTTTTTTTTTTATTTTAACAAAGTCAGCTGTCACAGAAAAAAAGAAGAAGAAGAAGAAGAAGATGGTTGTGGCACGCATCATTTTTTTGATTATTGTAAAGATAAATTAATTAATTATCAATTAGTCCCTTTCCTTAATATGGATCAAAGAGATGCGACATGCAAATCACTACGAAGATGGTCTTAGGCATGCCATCCACGTCCAAGTGTATGCTCCTCCTTCCTACTTTAAGCAGTTGGGGGATCTCTCGTTTCATCCCCACACAGTTTATTCTTTTCGATTCCATGGCACGTCCTATTTCAGAAGTAGTTCTTCCCTCAACAAACAACATTGCTCGAGAACTAGATGAAATTTACAAGGATCTGCATGAACTTGACTTCATTTCAATTGAAGGAACTAAAACCCTGGAGAAAAAGGAGAGCCTGCAAAAGGAAAAACAGATATCTGTTGATCCAAAATCATTGAGAGAACCATCCATGGGAGAAATAAGCTTCAACATGATGTTACCTCCTATAAATGCACCTCCAGGTGACACTGCCGTGCCTCTTCCACCCCCTCTGCTACCTGCAAAGCACAAGTTCTTAAGTTGTAGCCTTCCAAACTCTGCAACCTCTTCTCCTCGATTTAGCTCATTTCTGTCAAGGAAGAACTTGAAAAATGAAAGTCAAGCATCTCCTCGACAGGTTGACAAGTTGGTCCATAAGCACTCATCTGCAGCACAATATCATCAGGCTCTGCAGAAAGACAACCAGTTTTGGAGAAGCAAATCTTGTGATGAAGGAAGAACATGTGCACCACCCGATGAACTTGATGATCTTTGGCTGTACAATGCAAATGCCCTTCAATACAAGAACAAGCATCATGGCCATGGCACTTTAATCTCCAATACCAATGTTAACAATGATATTCGTCATAAGAGTAGTAAGAACATGGACAATAATAATGAAGATGACTTCAAATGCAGCGCCCTTTGTTTGTTCCTACCAGGCTTTGGTAAGGCAAAGCCAGTGAGACCAAGAAAGCCAGAATCAGTGGTGATGGAGAATAATGTGATATCCAGAACAGTTTCCCTGGAAAAGTTTGAATGCGGATCCTGGGCTTCATCAACCATAATACCAGACCATGATGACGATGGAGACTCCATGAATCTCTATTTTGATCTGCCATTGGAGTTGATCGAAAATCTTGGGAACGATGCACATTTACCGGTTTCCGCTGCCTTTGTGTTTGATAAAGACATAAAAGGGGTCCTGAAAAATGGTTCAACCTCAACAAGAGCAACAGGCAGGAAATCCCACGAATCATCTCGCCATGTTAGGTTCTCTACATCATCCCCAACATCATACCCTGCCTCACCTGCTTCTTGCATCACACCTCGCTTGCGTAAGGCTAGGGAGGATTTTAATGCCTTCTTAGAAGCACAAAGTGCATGAAATTGTCTTACCCAACGCGTCAACATTTTCCTTTTTCCCACTTTATTTACAGGTGAGGCACTGCCCCAAGAAAATAAACTGTATGTTACAGGTGAGCGTATGCCAGCAACCCAATGAATTTTTTTGGTTCGAAAGCAATCCAATGAATTTAAAAGAGGAGACATACGCGATTGAACCCAACTTTTCTTCTTTACTGTATGGTATGATTCACTTTGCAAATTGCATTGCCATGATCAGCTAACAAATTAAGATGTTCAATCGACCTGATAAAAAATGCAATGGTGCTAAACAAAGCAAAAAGCAAGGGTCCATAAAGCAAACCAAGCATGTTAGCCACCTCAACGGATGCTTTGGGGACGTGGCCCCGCCCTAAACTCCTAAGCCCAATTGCTTATAGCCAATCGACCAAATTGTTCTTTATTTTTCTTTTTCATTAAAAGCATAAAACTGTCATGATGGTAGGATTCTTTTTTTTTTGGAGAATCAAAACATTTATGTATCTAAAGAAAAACAGGAATGCCCTGGAAACAAGGAAAACAAATGGATCAAACAATATTCTGCAAGTCATACGATCTATATCTAACAGCCTCTATGATGGAATGCAAGATACCATCCTGGGTTCTCCTTTGTTCTGCCAAAAGTTCTATCAGCTTTCAAATGACGTAAGTATAGGCGACCTTAATACAACAGAGAGCAATGCTTTGCCTTTTAGCCTTTGCTTAGCCCAATAAAATTCACTTGTCCAGTCCTGAACCATTCTTTGAACGCCACACACATTTTAAAACCTGCTGCCAAACTTGGTGAGTAAACCCACAGGTTAAAAACAAACGATCTTTCGACTCCACCTCCTGATCATAAAAAACACATGTAGTGCTCAAATGTGTAGAAGCTGTACTTCAAGAACTCATTCTCTGTTTTGTACAAACCTGCTGAGAATGGCCATCATGCTATTATAGCAAGCCAAAGTTGTCATGATATCAAATCTGAATATAAAACTAAATTAAATACAGATAAATGAAATAAAAATTGCAGCTCTGCCCCTTGCTTTTTGCTTCTGTGATATAAATATGTAAGACTTAACCGAAAATGATGTAAATTTTAATAAATTAAGTCTTGCTCAACATATATAATTACTCAATTAATAAACTGTTAAAAAGGAGTGGTAAATCACTTAATCTAGTTCCATTGACAACTATGGACAACCTAAATGTATTGATGATTTTGACATATACCAGAATCCAATTAAAACTGTTCTCTCAAGTCCACTTCGCTGAATTATGTAACTAAAAGTCTTCACTGATCAAGTATCATCAGTTGGACTGCAAACTCAACCTCATCTCATAACAATGAATGCTTCTTTTAATTTCCTTTAGCTGTCTAATAATCAAATTTGGAACATTAATGTCTGAACTGTACATTTTTTATTTTTGCATGGGTTAGGTAACAGATGGAGGACCCACTTTTCAAAAAAAAAAAAAAAGTAACAGATGGAGGAAACGAGAAAGCAAGCACCTCGCAGTGCATTGAGAAATACAGGATCATTTGCACATGGGGTACTATAACTATACTTGGTATAAAGGAAGCAAATTTAGTAAGTGTTTCACTATCACTTTCCTCTTAAAGTATGCAACTTCCCCTATTTGTCTTCCTTCTTCCTACTTCCTTACTAATAAACCATATGTATAGAAAATAGTTTCTATTCTCAACCTTTCACGTTAACTCTCTTTCCTTCCTCCTCCTTTTTGTCCTTGTACCAACTACAGTGTCAAGAAGCAAGACTTAACCAACTAGTCTTTATTTAATTGTTTATTTTGGCGAAACACGGTTTTAACTATTTTTTGTGGAGGAGGATAGAAAGGCTTGTTTTTCAAACTGATTAGATCTACAAATATAACGACAGCCAACTAGAGAACAAGTTAAGGCGGAAGAGATGTTGGATCAAAGCATCGTAAGGAATCTAAACAACTTTTGAAATGAACATGATCGAAAGCAAAGGATCCAAAATGGGGAGGATAAAGTTAAGAAAAGGGTTACCTCAATTATTGCGACGTAGAGTAGAAAAAAAAAAAAAAGGAAACAGGCTCCTGCTAAAAAGTAAAAAAGGGGTCAAACCACGCGTTATGACACCCTGTTCCTACATTAATTGATGCCCCATTTATTATAATTAATAATTTGATACTTTTGGCTAAGATTAAGCTCAATTAGGTATTAAATAAATTTTAAATTTTAATCGTGAAAGTGAAGGGATTCAACGGAATGAAGTTTAATATAAAATGATAAAGACTTATTCTCATAAATCATATATACTTTTTTTTTAAAAAAAAAGTTATGTGCACTTAAAGGAAACTTCGCTCTTCGACTTCTCTTCTGCATTCAGCAAAACTGTAGGCTTGTTTTGCTTAATCCAACAAGCCATTGTCACCGTTACGGTACTCTCTCTATTATAAAAGGTGTTAAATTAATTAGCTTTTAAATTCAAATTAATTTCGTCATTCGGATTTGCTCTAATTTTATTTTGAATATTTTCTAATACATGCTTAGATTATTTAATTTATGTGCGGACGGATTACATTGATTGTATTCATAAATGCTTATTTTAAATAATTATTTATTTACGCTTGACTGACTCAAAATAATAATAAAAAAAGTCAACGCTTGATTTCCTTCTATCGCTTGACTTTCATGAGGTTGACTTTCCACCGGCTTAGTAAATAATGCTTACACAATCTTCTTTTTTATTTCATGAACTCTGAGGGAGATCAAAATTCAAATAAAAAATTCTGATTTTAAAATGTTTAAAATTCAGATTAAATCGTATATAGGAAACCAAAAAAAAATCAAAATGGAAAACTTATTAAACTTTATTTACATGCAATTAATTTGAAGCCAATTTGGGACTTCAAATTTAAAAATTATAAAGTTTTTATTCCAATTTCTTAATAATTTATGCAAGGAATATCAACATGAAAGCTTGACCTTTTTCACATTTCGGCTTCATCAGCAAGGCGAAAAGCAAAACAATCTTGAGCCGAATACCAAGTAAAATAAATGAAAAGGGAAACATTATACGAGGACTTGCGACGAACTTGCAGAGAATCGTTCTTTATGTTGGACCATGGGAAAAGGGCAAAAGTTGAATTGATCCAATATATTTTAGTCAAATCAAAAATCAAAAACGCGGTTTCTCTACTTTGAAAAAACAAACAAAACAAAACTATTCTTTGGCACCATTTACGTGAAATTTCTCATAAGAAATTTGAAATTTTTTTCTTTTTACTTGATAATTAAATAAAAATTAATTACAATGAATAGACATAATCAATTAAATGGATAAAGTATATAAAAGTGGTTAGATAGTACTATTTCTAATTACTGCATATTTTTGTTTATGTTATAATCTACTTCTTATACGTTAAAATTGTTAATTTATCAGTTTTTTTTTTAGCATGACTTATGTGAAATTTCTAATAAAATAATTTGGAAAATTCTTTCTTTCTACTTGATAATTTTTTTGTTTTTGAAAGGCTACTTGATAATTGATATATATATATATATATATATATATATGTATATGTATATGTATATATATATATTCAAAATTTTCCATATTGGACATAACTAATTACTTCTTTTTTGTATTATTAATCTGCTTATTACATGTTATATTGTCAATTTATCAGTTTTTAGTTTCAATTTTTAATTCAATCATTCAAAAATATAAACTTCACAAACTTCACCTAAGAAATTTTTTCTCTCAATTCTTGCTCCTTTTATTTTAACCCTTTTATTGATAGTCAAAGTTTTATTAACAATTCTGTCCTTATTACGACCACAAGGAAATCTCTTGGCTATTACTCGGTTTCTTCATTAGAAGAGCAAATGCCTCAACTTGTTAATATTCTATGATTTTTTGGGTCAGAGGCACACAATGCTGACTGGACATGGTCTCCATTTCCAATTTAACATTAGCAAAAATAAATAAATAAAGAAAAAGAAAGGGGCAGATCTTGTCTTCCCGGTCTTATGATCTTCGACACTCATCATATATAAGAGGCACCAAAACCATCGTCCGAGATGTACACTTATTTTCTCTGCAGAGGAAGGTTGATTGGAGCAACAATAACAACAACCCAATTTTCTGTTGACCGCGTTTATTCCTAGTTTCGGTGACTTGTTGAAAGTTGAAACCATAATTTTTAACGACAATGGTTTTGCTTTCAGAATGCAGAAGTAGAGTAATCTTGCTTTTGTCTTTATCAGTAATTATAGGTTTGTTAAATGGTTCGGGTGTTGAGGCTAGGATTCGCCGGTATAAATGGGAAGTGAAGTACGAGTACAGGTCCCCTGATTGTTTAAAGAAACTGGTTATAACCATCAATGGCCAGACTCCAGGTCCAACAATCAGGGCGCAGCAAAATGATACAATCATTGTTGAGCTCACAAACAATCTGTCAACAGAGAATGTTGCAATTCACTGGCATGGAATTCGACAGGTAAACCTCTACATGACCTGCCTAGTTTCCTTCTCAAAGCAATCCACCTGGAGACTTCTGTAGTTAATGCACTCTTGCTTTTTTATTGATAACAGATTGGAACACCCTGGTTTGATGGGACAGAAGGAGTAACTCAGTGTCCAATTTTGCCAGGAACCACTTTCAAATATCAGTTTGTTGTCGACAGAGTAAGTTCCAGGATTGTAAATTTCTGTAACCAGCTTGGTTCAGTTTTCATTTTAGAAGAATTTCTGTCAAGAGCTATACAATGAGTTAATGACCTTCCAATTTTTCTTAAATATGCAGCCCGGAACATACTTGTATCATGCACATTATGGAATGCAGAGAGAAGCTGGGCTATACGGGTCAATCATTGTGGCACTTCCTGATGGGCAGTCTGAACCTTTTACCTATGATTATGATCGGAACATCATCCTCAACGATTGGTACCATAAAAGCACTTATGAGCAAGCTGCTGGCTTGTCTGCTATTCCCTTCCAATGGGTTGGAGAGCCTCAGGTGAATGCCAGAAGCTAATTTTTACAATAAATTGCTCAATCCTCTGCTCTCTTGCAAATTTTTACTAATGATTCTTTATATGATTTTCAGTCACTTTTGATCCATGGAAGAGGAAGGTTTAACTGCTCTAGTTTAACCATTCCAACTTCAGATACCGGTGTTTGCAATACCACAAATCCAGACTGCGCCCCTTTCAGGTTGATAGTGGTCCCTGGAAAAACATATCGATTGAGAATCTCCAGTTTGACTGCTCTATCGGCCCTTAGCTTCCAAATTGAGGTAATTTTCTTGCCTCTCCACTTCCACACCCCCACAACTCTACCTTGCTTATAATAAGATTATAAGATGGTTCAAAATTTTTTCTGTTACTAAATCTGAATGCAAATTATGTTTTGCAGGGCCATAATATGACAGTTGTTGAGGCTGATGGGCATTATGTTGAGCCATTTGTAGTACAGAACTTGTTCATTTACTCAGGGGAGACATACTCAGTCCTAGTAAAAGCCGATCAGGATCCGACAAGAAACTATTGGATTACATCAAATATTGTTAGTCGACCTGCCAACACCACTCCTGGTCTAGCCATTTTCAATTACTATCCAAATCACCCAAGGAGATCTCCTCCAACAAGTCCTCCCGCTGCCCCTGTCTGGAACAACTCCCGCCCTCGAATAGCGCAGAGTCAGGCCATCAAAGCTCGCCCAGGTTACATCCACCCTCCGCCTTTACTCTCAGACAGGGTAATAGTATTTCTCAATACACAAAACAGGATAAATGGAAACGTCCGCTGGTCTGTCAACAATGTCTCTTTCACACTTCCCCACACTCCTTACCTGATTGCACTCAAGGAAAATTTAACCCATGCCTTCGATCAAAACCCACCTCCTGATGGATACGATTTCGTGAACTATGATATCTTCAAGGAGCAAGAAAACAAAAATGCTACTTTAGGCAATGGGATTTACAGGCTGAATTTCAACTCGACTGTGGATATTATACTTCAGAATGCAAACACCATGACTAAAAATAACAGTGAGACGCATCCCTGGCATCTCCATGGGCATGATTTCTGGGTTTTAGGCTACGGAGAAGGAAAGTTTGATATGTTCAATGATCCAAGGAAGTACAATTTGGTGAATCCAATAATGAAGAACACAGTGCCCGTACATCCTTATGGCTGGACAGCTCTGAGGTTTAAAGCTGATAACCCAGGAGCCTGGGCATTCCATTGCCATATAGAATCTCATTTCTACATGGGAATGGGAGTTGTGTTTGCTGAAGGCATTGAGAAGGTGGGTAACTTACCGTCTTCTATTATGGGCTGTGGTGAAACTCAAGGTCTCTATAGGCCTTAGTGCATATCGTGTCATCCGATCAAGAGAACTTGGTCTTACCTTGTACTAGCGGTATACTCAAAACTAGTGCCAACAAGAGCAAGAATGATTCTACTTCAAGATCAGTTACTATGGACGTTGACCGAACCTTAATCATAAGAGAAATGTTTTTTTTTTTTGGTTCGAATCTCAGCTACGGTCAAAGAGGCAACCAATCACAAATATGAGAACCGTATATGCTTCTTCTTTTTTTGTTTCATTGTATTAATTCTTTTACAAATCTAAGTAGCTTTGTTCTTAATTTGTTCTTCTAATCCTATGTTGTTAATATTATTGATTATATAAAAAAGTGAAATGAGGTCCTGTATTTGTATTTGTATTTGTATTTGTGAATTAGGACATGAATTCAACCTTTAAGGAAGTTTCTTGTGCAGATTCATTGCACCCAATGTTGACTTCCAAAGCAACCTCGTCTGACTGCGTTTTGGCAGCATCTCCTGATAAACATGTAACCATGAAAAACCTCTCAAGTTGATAATAAAAAAGTGGCATCGAACCTAATCTTGACAATTCGTGTTAACGTGTCATAAACGTATCAGATATGATTAAACACGAAACATATTAAGGTAAAATATGAACACGATACGTTTAATATTCGTGTCTTAAATTTAAAATACTTACACGTACACGTTTAATACACGTGTAACACGACACGACACGATTAATAACACGTTTAACACGATTAAATAAAAATATTTATAATTAAATATAATTTTATTATTTAAATTTAAAATTTATAATTATAAAAAATAATTATAATAAAAATAATAATAACATCAAATAATCACCAAAAGTTAAAAGTTAGGATTGAGCATGTATAATTACATTATACCTTTTATAAAATTAAAAAAACTTATTAAAATAATTATTTAAAATTATTTATATAAGGTTAAAATAGTTTTTAACTATTAATTTTTAATAGGTTAATAAATGTGTCACGTATACACGTTTAAACACGATAATATGATTACACACGATAACACGATTAAGTAAACGTGTTTGTCGTACCTGACACGTTCGGACACGAAATACATTAAGACTAAATCCAAAACCTATTTAACTCGTGTCTTTTTGTATGGTGTTAACGTGTCATATTCAAAATTATCAAATCTAATCGACCTTGACCATTCCTCATTAGCATAGTCACCCGCGATTTCCCTTCATTTGCCAGAAGAAGAAAAAAATGTCATGTTGAAAAATCTAAAATTATATCATTAGTTGGAGTATATGATTTTTCTAGTCAACTTTGGAAAGCTTGTGGGGCTCTTTTTTTATTCTTCAAATGAGGAAAAAAAGAAGACCGTGCCTCCAAATTTACGAAATGAGGGCCTCACAAATGATATATTCTAGGTCTAGGTTGCTACTTGTCGTCAACTAATTATATTTTGTATATTGCTAGTTTTATTATATTATAATTTGGGTTTTTCTTGATGGTGTAGAACAATTTTCAATGTTACTTTTGTGTTAGTACTT
Source organism: Theobroma cacao (assembly GCF_000208745.1). NCBI lineage: Eukaryota > Viridiplantae > Streptophyta > Magnoliopsida > Malvales > Malvaceae > Theobroma > Theobroma cacao. Next base: position 5,663,995 of record NC_030850.1, read on the forward strand.
GATGAGTACCAAATTTACTACAAACCCTACATTTTGAATTCGTTTGGCATATAAAATTATGGAAAGAATAGGATAAATAATAAAAAATGAATTGAATTAGATAATATTATCTTATTCTATGTTTGGTATGTGCATATTAAAAATAAGATAGTATAATTTTTATCATATATCATATATGATGTATGCAAAATTGAGGTTAGGGTAGGATCATTTTTTTCATTAATCAAAATTACCCTTCCTTAAAGTATATTGACTTAAGTCAATTTTAAATGTAAGTTTTAAGAGTAAAATAAAAAAAATATATAAAAACATTTAGTCATTTACCATTCGATCCCATATAATTAAAAATAAATCTCCTCATCCTACACTAAGATGATAACTAATCATCTTTGTAATCCAATTCTCTACTTTAATGCGTAGCAAACATGAGATAAAACTCTGATTATCCAATTCTGTCCACTATTCAACGTACCAAATAACATTCTTAGCCCGAAGTTTCATTTCACGCTTCGTCCTTCTTGGGGGCAAACTTGCCAAGGCCTCGTAAAACTGGAAAATGGGCCACAAGTAGTATGTCCGCCTAGCCTTAAGTCACCCGAGATTAAAAACTAAAAGAGTAACCTGGACCAATGAAAACGGAAGAACCTTAATAAGCCTGGCCCGCAAGGCATGAGCCGAGCCACAACTCAACAAGGAGTTGCTCGATTCGCAGCCATCAAGTATAGAAGCTGGGCCCGTCAAAGGAGCTTTCTCTTTAATTTGGAGAAATACAGTGATAAGTTGACCGGGCAAACCTTCTTCAAATGAGTTTAGGGATATAATTGGGATAATCATTTTATTTCCTTTGTTATTGTGAAATTTATTAGTTGGAATAGCTCTATATGCCATTGTAATTAGAGCCTTCCAATTTTGGCAAACGATTCCACTATCCCTAAGATTGATTATTGCCATGCGAATAATCCCAACAAATTAAGCTAGGTAACTCAATGAGCACACATTTACGTAAATGCAACAGTCTTAATTCCTCTCTCATTTACAGCACTAAAATTTTTCTTTATCCCCTTTAGACACCGCAACAGTACAACCTCTCACCATCCAAACAGTCACTTGACAAACTCTTTTTAACGAAATTTTTTAACCACAAAAAAGAAAAAGACTTAACAAACTTTGACTCATTTGACTAAACAGAGATTAACGGTGAATCAAAGCTAGGAAACAGAAAGCAAACCTTCACTTCGTTTTACACACATCAAAGAAACACCTTATCAAATCCTTCAAAGACCGTGGTGATCTTCAATCTCCGGCATAGGCGGCTTGACCTGATCAGTCATGACGTGATTCACCTGGCTCAATTCACAACCGCCATGCTCATTCAAGGCTTCACAAGCCCCATCTATTCCCGCCTTCGTCGTCTCATGTCCAACACCTAAAATCGCATCATTGGCCGCCGCCGTAGGATGAACATGAGGAAACGGCAAGTAAATGCTATGCACTATAATATTCAAATTCCTCACCACATCAGCAACCTTAATCCTCACATAGTTAATCCTCGTTTGACCCCTCATAACCCCTCCTCCCGCCGTCGTCACCACCAAAGTCTGTCCTCTATCCAACGTCGTCAACGTCGTCCCCACTGGAAGTCTCTCCAGATCCGCAATAGTCAATAGCTGGTTCGGCACGATATGGTACCTTATGTTGTTGATGTAAGAGAACGAACCGGAGAAGATTGACACGTCATCAAGAGCGAAGATCGTGGCATTGTTGAGAGAAACGAGTTCGGCGTACTTGATTTTCATAGCGAGTGAGAGAATGGAGAAGCCGTTGTTTCTCAGCCGTAGGATGGCGTCTCGAAGCATGAAACGCATCAGAGCGACATTTTGCTGTTGAGGAAGTTGGTTATTGTGGTTACGATCGTAGTGGAGCGGGAAAGACAGTGACGTCATCCGTTCAACGTCACAAGAGAAAGGCGAGAGAGGTGAGATGTAGCCTTGGAGGCCGTGGATTATGATTAGGCCGTTGTTGAAGAGATCTGGATGAGTGATTTCAACTCCGCCGATGAAGATTTTGTGAATGGTGGTATTTTGGTGGTTGTCTAAGGTGGCGGTTACGGTTATGCAACGGCCGGGGCTGAGAGTTTCTATTTTGGTACCGAAGGTGAGTTTACTGAGGTAATCGATGGTGAAGAGGCCGTAAACCATGTGTTCACGGAGGAGGGAAGAGGTGGAGCAAGAAATGCATGTTCGCACTGAGGAATCGGAGGGAGCAAAGATAGTGTAAGGACCGGACAAAGCAGTGGCGGTGTTTGAGTCACTGGAGGGAGAAGGGGCGGCGGTGGCTAGCTCGTTGAAGCCGAGGTGAGAGAGGATTGGAGCTAGGAGGGAAGTATGGGAGAAGATTGTGTGGTCTGGGAAGTCTTCAGGTGGTTGCGGTGTTGGTGAGGTTTCGAAGAGTGGTGGAGAGGTGGCGGAGGTCAGAGTTGGGTCGAGAGTGGAGTGGGAGATGGTGAGGAAAGAGAGAGCGAGGAAGATCATGATATTCAGAGAAATGATCGCCATTGCTGAGAAGAAAAAAAGAAGAAAGAGATGAAAAATGAGGGAAGGAGAGAGTGTGGAGAGGTATATATAGGGAGGTGGTTAGGGGAGGCTGCTGGCATCGGGAAATGAAGTGCCTGACGGTTTTAGGGTGGATTTGTTATGAATATTGATTTCTGTTATTTTTTGGCGGGAACGAGGAGAAGGAAGGAACAAACGGCTTTGGCTGCGGTTGGAGAATTACGGTTCGTTTTTTTGATGACACTACACCTGATCGAAATGGATGGACGCGCGAAGAATCTTTATCAGACTCATATCCAACGGTAAACAGGAGAGGCAAACGCTTCTTTTTTTGTGATCAATTCAAATTTGTCATCAGACTCATCAAAACGGTTAAAGTTGGTACACGATACGGTTCGTTGTATTATGATAGGCTGATGGAATGGAGCTTATCGGACGGGCGATATAATTGTCAGCTCTTACTCCTCCAACGTTCGATTTTACCATCTGAACCTCATTCTCTTGTATTTCGAAATTTTGTAGGAGTAACGTTGCCTAAATATGTTTGCAAACAGTTCTATTCTTTGGATAGTTATTGGCCTTGAAAACTAATATGCTAGAAATTGGTCAGTGTCGCATCACCTTTATTTGAAGCCTCTACAAATTGTTCTAAAATAGTACCCATTACTCTACTAAAATTTCTTTTGCATACATAATATCACGAGATGTATAATCCTCTTTGATTTCATAGGTCCTCACCTCTGTTTGCTCAAAATTCAAACAAAAAAAACACTCAAATCGATACTTTAAATGCTAATCAGTGAAATATATTAATGAATTACTTACCTTACTAATAATTTTAAAAGATATATATATATATATATATAATTATTTTATTTAATATTGAATTTCAAATTTGAATTTTCCCCTTCTATTGCTAGCAACTAGATAAAAAGAACACCCTAACGAGGTTTTCTACAAAATTGATAATTACTTCGATATTCATATTTCATTATCTTGACTTTATATTATTTCAAATATTGATGTCATTATAATAAACTATATAAAAGAATTTATTTGTCATTTTGATATTTAATGAGCAATAAGTTATTTTAATATACATGCGACAAATTACAATTAAATCGTAATCTAACGCGTTGGTCGTTTTTTTCGAATTGCATCTCCAATTAGTATTGGTATAGATACTCATTTATTGCGGTCGAAGATTTTAATTTAACATACATCTAAAGTTCTCTTAAATATCTTAAATTATAAAAAATCATCGAATTTTGTGTTATATAAAAAAAGGATAATTCTTTTGCATTCAATATCAACATTTTAAATTAAAATATCACATTTCAATTGTTGAAGTATTCTTTTCAAGATTAAACTTTTTTTCATACAATATATTTGCTTTTAATTTATAATATTACTTATTATAACGATAGGATCCTTTCCCTTCTCTCTCTCTCTCTTTTTTTTTTTTGATTTTGAAGGATAAAGATTTTAACTTGAAATCTCACTGTGATTAGAAAGCTTTCCACTAGAGGAGGACCAACCTTCAAAGGTACAAGTGAGCATAGCAGAAATTTCAGGCATTACGGAGAAGTACATGCTACAAGCTTCACCAAGCCAAAAAAGAGTTGACCCCCGCCTTAGAGATTATCTGGAATCTTCAGGATTAACTCCAAACTGTGGGGAATCTGCCTCGTAACCACAACTTTTGATTTATGGAGTTATTCTGACATCCGTCAGCAACAGAAAGTGGACACTAATAAAACAACAATAGCAATAAATACTCACCAATTGAAAAAAAACAACATATCTCTTCAAAATCCCTAAATTACCCACGCGAACTTTATAAATTGTCTAATTGAACCTTTCTCGGGCCTGATTTGTCATCATTTGAATGGCGAAAATCAATGTATATTGTCAATTTGTCATTCAAGTGCCAAAGCCTTTTCTCTTTATTATTTTTGGTAATTAGTAACAAATACTTTATTTTGTGGCCTATAAAGTGTCTTTATGTTGCTAGACATGCAAGGCAAGCACAGACAGGTAGCCAGCCTGGGCTTTGCTCTTTTGTTCCCAATTAGCAGAGTAAAGTCTGTAGATTCAAAAGGCTTTCAAAGGAAAAAAAGAAAAATCCACTTGCTCTGCTTCTCAATTTGCTCCTTGTTTTCTCCTCATGGATAATAAGCCAGAGATGAAAAGGATAGAGGATGTAACAAGATGTCAAGTGACATTCTCTAAACGTAGGAGCAGCCTCCTTAGAAAAGCTAACGAAATCTCTGTTTTCTGCGACGTTGATGTTGCACTCGTTGCCTTTTCCCCCTCAGGCCGCGTTAGCAAATTTTGCAGCCGGGAAAGGTCATAACTTTTACTATGTTAATTAATTACTTGTTTAATTTACTTTGAAAAATTTGAAGGAAGCCCTTACTAATTTTATTGTTTGTGTCATTTGTAATAGGATCGAAGATGTGCTTGAACGCTATGTCAAGCTAGCACCAGATAAAAGATATCAGTATGAAATTTACCATTAACATTTTATTTTTTTTAATCCTCTCTATTTTTTTACTTGTTACTTTCGATGGTGCTAATGGGTTTGATGGGTATACTTCAAAATGGATGTTGAAACAGACATGTAAGGTGTCTCGAGGTAATTTTATCTTCTTTTTTTTAAAAAAAAAAATTAATTAATTCTAAGTTATTAAGAGAGTCTGATTAATTGTGCTTGAAGTTTTTATTTTGATTATTGAGAGCATGCAATATCAAATGAATGCAGTGGAAGTTACAGAAGATGAAGCAGCTAGACTGCATAAGGGGAGATGAAAACAAGCTGCTTCACCTGGATAATCAGTTTGTTACTTTCTATCTCTTTTTCTCTCACACCTTTGATTTTTTGCAGGAATATTAATTTTGGTTTTGTCATTTTATATAATTTATCCATATGAAAATTAAATCAGTTTTGGTTTTCGTTTTAATTCTAGATATTACGGCCTTCTTTTAATTTTTTTTTCAATAACTCAAAAAAGAATAATTATCTTTGCATGCATCAAATTATTCAACTTAATCTTTTTGGTTGGACTTGTAAATCTCATTTGTAGTGTGTACACGTATGAGTTATCTTTTCTCTTGGTTATCTAAGAAGTAAGATGATTTTGGATTTGGACTTAAAATTTGACTCAATAAATAATAGGTATATATATTTCCCAATTTAAAGAGACATTTTTGGTGAAATCATTTTTTAATAATTATAGATTTATTTTAATTAATTTATGCATCTAAAAATTTAATTTAATGATAAATGAATGTATATCCCTCTCTCAAATTTAATTTCCCCTTCTCCAATCAAAAAATAATATTTTATTCACATCATAATTACAAATATATAAACCAATTATGAATTGATAGTTAGTTCGTGAATTGATCCGATAGTAATTTACCATATTATATATTAAAAGGATACAAATAGATGAAACAAATAATGGAGCTAGTAGTAATCTTGTATTAAGTATCTTTTAAACTAAAAAAAAAAAGAAGTTAATGCCTAAGCATTTTTTCTTCTCTAATTTTTTATATTGGTAGCTCAATTTTGACTTAAATTATATATTTATATAAAGGAAATCTAAATTAGACTTTATATCCATTTACCTATGCCCGATTTTTAAGTTTAAACTCCACTATTTAAAGTACACTTAAATTATCTTTTAATTTTTAATCTATAACGTGTTGTTGCTTATTTTATTACTTTGAAAATAAAAGGTAAAAACGTGTTATTGATTTAAATGTAATAGCATATAATTTTTTAAATAATCTTTTATAAATAACAAAATGTGCCGTGTGTTGCTATTAATATTACAAGATATAAGTTTATTAATTGATGATACGGTTTGAATTAATGTTGTTTTTAATTACTTTGTCTAACAAATTTTTATTTCATTTTTTATCATCTACTTATCTTTTAAAGATTTGAAAAATCACAAAATAAATAGTAAAAAGGAAACAGAAAAAATTTATGTAAACAAGTTTTGCGAATGAAATCATACACCCACTAAATTGGTATTAATAAGTGCGATTGGTCAGCAATATAATGTCATATTATATATATATATATATTATATCAATTAGTTTTCTTTTTTTTTGAGTCATTGATCATGGAAATTTTCTCTGTAATGCTTAAATGATATTAAGTATTAAGTGATTATATTCTAATGCATTTCACTTTGGTTTTGATGTATGCATTAACACATTCTTTTTCTGGTCCACAACCCCTGCTGATCGACTGCCTGCAGAATCAAAGTAAATATACAACTTCTTGAATCTCTTAAAATTTGAAGGTTCATTAACTTCAATTCTATTTTGATAATCTTACCTGGCTATGATCAATATTTTTATCAGAATCTGGAGCTACAAATCAAGAAAACTACAATAGAGCTGGAAATCTTGCAAACCAATCTCAAGTAACTCTACTATGGCAAACCCCTGTCTATAGCCTTTATAAAACTATTTTTTAAGCATTCCATTGCTCCATTTTTTTATTTTTTATTTCACATTATTTGACATTAATCTTGAAGGGAGTATGAGCTGGAGAATGTAGAGGGTGCTTCACTTGCTCAAATCTTGTGGTGTGAGAAAAACCTGAAAGCTGCACTACAAGGAATCATGGATAGGAAAGTAAGTTCTAGTACATACTTTATCTTATTCATTCTCAAAAAACAGCAAGCAATGAGAAACTCTGCCCATGTTTATTATGCTTCTTGCAGAAAAGGTTGCTGAATGAAACGTACCCATCACTCGGGCAAACAAGGCTTCAGGTACCAATTATTGAAGACAACCAAGTAACTAAAATAGTTTAAAAGGAAAAATTACATTTTTTTTGGTTGTTTTCTACCCGCAATACTATGCATAACATTAACATCAGAGGGATTGAAATGGTGTTGCAGAGACGAGGACAAACACCATTTGCATACAACTTTCCTGGGAATCAAGTGCTCAACAGAGCAAGGCAAAACCTGAATTCCAGGAGTCGATTTCTAATGCAACATAATCCTAGGACTTGGCCGTACAGGTTAATCAAATAACCCCATCGTATACAATTTATCAATGAGTGCTATCATTATTCAAAGTTGGAGTATCCAATGCATATCAATTAATGCTTTTAGTGGGAATAAATTTGCACCTGGTAATGATTTCCTGAAGGCTTTGGTAACATTGTGCTAAGTTTGTTAATTATCAACTTATAAGATGAAAGATATTCATTAATACTGTGATTTCCTGCATTGGAGCATTTATAAAAAATATTCAACCAAAAAAAACCAAATCAAAGCGAGAAGAAGTTCAATTGTTCATTTAAAAATCAGTGGAAGATTAAACATTTAATCCCGAGCAAGCATCTCTTTGCAGCTCCAGGGTTCATAAAAGTCTACTAGACCAGCGATATCAACCTAGAGGGATATCAGTTGGTGTACCTGGTGCATCCAGCAGCTTTGCATTCAACCCTTTGGCTGCTAGTTTCCCTGCCATTTACCAACACCCTTCTTTCACTCAGCGAACTGAAATCCCACCAACTTACCATCCAATCCAGGTACTGATTTCATGTTATACAATTCAAAGTCAACCCCTAATAAGTAGTTAAGTGCTAAACTGATAATCACCCAACTTTATATAAAATTTTGTAGCATCAACCTTTTTTATGGGATCCGACTGCTGCTAGTACTCAAAATTTGCAGTTAGGGGTGTATGGAAACTCATCCATGGTAAGTAAACTTTTCTCTGCATTCTATAGTCTTTAACTTTATTCACCATCTCACTGATAATTTCCACAAATGTTGTCAAATTATAGCATCAAGAAATTATAGGGAATCCTGCTTTCAATTGTGTTCCTTATCAGCCACCGGGAACATTAGGAACCTCAAATCTGGTACGTTATGGCACCCTAGACCTAGACCTTTGTTAGTCTACCAAAGAAGCAATAGTTGAAAAGATTATTTAATCTATCTGTAATTGATAATTGCTACAAACTGTTTCAAAAAATCACAGTACCAACCAATAATGCCTGGTATTCTGGATCAGCAGCTGGGAGTGCTGGGAAGCTCATCTGTGGTATGTGATGGCACCCTAACCAGTTACTAGTTCATCTAAAGAAGTAAAAACTGTAGAGATCACCTTATATTAATAATATTATCAAATCTGCTCCAGTAACTGCTGATTAAAACTAAATGTTTGGAAATTTATAGCAGCAACTGATGAGAGAGGATCAGATAACACCTGGTATTCCTAATCAGCAACTAGGAGCTTTAGGTGATTCATTTCCGGTATGTAATGGCAAAAGGAACTCTTAATCTATCACTTTCTGTGGAAAAGTCAGCTAATTTCAAGTTCAGCAATTAAATTCTACTTTGCATTCCAGCCTTTGCCTTGCCACTGATCTACCAATGAATTGTAGGATCAATCTTTGATCGGAGTCGGCACGACACCTTATGCTCAATTCCAGCAGGCAGGAGTTTTAGGCAGCCCATCTGTGGTATTTGATGTCATTCCAGACTGTTATTTTCTGATTCCATGTGAAGCATGTCTATCATTCAAATCCTCTGAGAAAACTCTGAAACTTGATCAGATTCTGAATTTTGGTCCATGCTACTTCAGGGAAGGCTTGCAAATGTTGAACCTTTAGGACCTCAAAAGAATCCAACACCAACTCCTTACCATAATTACGTAAGTTTCTGATTTCTACATGAATCATTTATCTTTGAATTCTTCTCAAGGTTCCAATCTACTTATCTGGAAGATACTGTATTATTTTGAAAGCAGAACAATTCCAACACGCATAAGGATGTGTCGTCACTGCCATCCACGTCTCAGCTTCAAGTCGATCCTAATGAAATGAACTTGCACTTGCTAGGCAGCCATAGTTACAATACTAGTCAGAATTTGGTTGCAACACCCCTTTTGAACTCTGAGAGGTATGTCATCAAAATATCCACTATTAGCATTTTTTATACACATTAAAGGTAGTTCATTTAATGGAATTCCTCTGCAATTGTCCTTTCAGGGTTTCCTCTGAACCTGTCTTCACCAATAATATTGGATCCATCACCACCCCCACCCACGGAGATGGTGACAATGCAAACAACGGCAGGAGTGGTGGTACTAGCAACAGCAACAACGGTAACAACGGCATTGACAACTGCGACACAAATGAGAAACATCCGGCATGCCTTACTCAAGAGAATCCACCTCCAGAATCCCCAACTGACTCGATGTTTCTTAATAGCCTTTTAAATGAGGTGAGAACAGAGTTAAATAGATTAGGTGTATGCAATTCACTTACTAATCGAAAAGCTTTCAGAGCTTCTTTTAATGGCTCACTTGGCACAAACACAATCCACAGCCAACACAAACTATTTATTTTCTTGGAGTAACATACCTCCAAGTTTGCTTTATATGCAAAACTATTATCTTAATTAAACTATATAGAAGTTTTAGCCTTTCATATGGAATCTAAACATGCATTTTTTTGGTGAACAGGCTGCAATTGAAAATGACACATCACAACCTGCAGGAAACCAGGAGGACAGCTTCATAGATTGGGATGGCTTTACATTGGCAGAAAACCTGAACTTGGAAGACTTTGAAATTATATTTTGAGCAATGACAAATTTTAGGACTCAGATTGCAGTTGTTTTCCCTCTGAGCCTTCAGAATTAGGTAATGAAATAAGATACTGCAAGGAATAATGTAGATCTTGAACTTGACCATGATGATGCTTGTTTCTCATCAGTGTTTCTTGCATAATTCAGTTGATACTGACTCTCCAAAGATGCAGACCATTCATCAATTTCATTAATTGAAAAATGTTTAATCATTGCCAAAATCCATAAGTGCTTTTTGTCAGGTATATGATATACTATGTTTTTCCATCTTTTATGGGCTGTTATAGGTTATGTCTAATTGCAGCCATAAGCATAGTATATAGTGTAGATTGCTATTAGCAAACTATCTTCCATCACAATATCAGTTGGGTCTGTCAACATATTAAGGCAGTTCCAGTGAATTATTTGTTAGACGTAGGCTCTTAAAAAATTAATTTTATTATTTATTTACTAATTAAATAAATTATTAATTAATTATTGTGTCACATGTATTAATATTATATTAATTAATGGATATTTTATTTATTAATGACATATAATATGACCATAATTTATTTGATCATATTATAAAAAAACTATTTTAATAGTTGCTAAGCTGTTAAGTAGGGAGTTATAATTTGTCAATTTTTTATTTATAACATTGTATTTGACTATATATAAATGTGACAAAATATTTAAACTACACTTGTTACCTAAGGAAAACCTTTGGATTTGGTGAAGGATCCATATAGAAATTAGTAGAAATTAGTCGGTGATGAGTGGGGTTTGTGATGTATATTTCAACAACTTTTAGTTATTGAAATTACATAAATTGTTACTAAAAATTTATTTAAAAAATAAAAAAGATCATATATCATATTATATATATATATATATATATATATATATATATGAAACAATTCGTTTGCAATTTTTACTCATCTTGACCAAAATATCTAAATGGACATGAAAACTTCCACAAAAAAAAAAATTAAATGCACAACTAAATTTCAAACAGGTCTTTGACCACCCAAATTCATCGAGCCTAAGGGAAATTTCACGATTTATGGTACTGAATTAATCTATACTAATTAAGATGCGGCAGGTTGCTCTCATAGTTTGCACCTTCACCGGTAGGTGGCATTTGAGGGCAATTTGATGCTGTCTCAACCTGCTGCTGTGATACTACAACCTGGGGAATGCTGGGACCTGCAATATCCTGCTTCCAAAATGCACATGATCCATATCCATCTCCAGTTAATTTTCTTACATCTTATGTTTATAAATAAATATCCTTGCTAAGATAGTTAGGGTATAGAAATTAGAATATAATTAACTACCTTCATTAGAGGAAATGATGTAGGAGACATGAAGGCAGAAAGCAGCTCTGTTGAAGTGTAGCTGTGATGCCAAGGTGAAAGACCATCGTTACTTGAGGTGCTGACATGGCACCCGCCCATGTCACAAGCATCAACGGTCATATTTGCTCCATGTGGCATAGGATCATAAATGGTATTTGAGGATTGGTTCCTGATCAGCATTTCATTATTAAGAACTCAAAACCGAAAGGTTTTTAATATATTAGAAAAAGAAAATAATAAATTTGGATGCTAATTTATACCTAACAGGAATACAAGAAGATTCAGATCCTGCACAATATTGAGTTGGGTTCTGTCCATTCTCTGGCAACCAACGCACAACCTCATTTTCAAAAGAGCTTGGCTCCCCTTCTTGTGAATCCAAGTATATCTATAGGATATATATAAACATATATTGAAGATTTTTTTTTTTTTATAATTGAGAAAAGAGGATTCGAACTTTACTCTTTAGGTAGAGGGTTCATACATTAACCAATGAGACAAATGCTCGAGTGTATGAACATATACATATACATATATTGAAGATTAATGCTTAATAAATTAGAAGATTGAAAGGTAAAAATTCTCTTTTTTAGGATTATATATTTTTCATAGCTGACGATCGATAAAATGTTTTAAGCCATATAAAATATCTGATTAATTACCTGTACAGTGGACGGATCACTGAAAGTAGATAAATGGTTACTCATGAGATAATTCTGCAAAAAGAAATAGGGAGAATTATGTTAAGGAGGTGGATAAATTTTCATTTAAATGGATCATTAGTCCAAAACCCTATTTAAAGGAAATTAATAAGGATAAATATCAACCTTTCTCTGATTAACACGTGTCAAAGCCTGTTCTAGGTTCTTTTCACATGATTCAAGCTCCGCCATGGAATTGAGCGTCCAGGGATCAGGCTCATACACCCTTAAATTATACAAGTTATTCAAGAAATAATGATCAGACATTAAAATTCACCTGAAACTCAAAGCAACACCAAAGAACGAAAGCAAATGCTTTATTAGCTAAATTTAATGGTCTAACCTTAATTGTTCCTCCGCCATTTGAAGCTGATGTTGCAAGTTACTGATTTCACGTTGGATTTCCTAGATAATTTAAAGCAATGCAACTTAAGATTAGGTCTAAGATATCATTATAAGCTGCAAAAAATAAATTTCAGAGACAATAAATGAATAGAATTGTTGAAAAGGAGATAAGGAAAAAAAAATTAAACTGTGTTAATTTGTACCTCCGCATTTGAGTTAGTAGTAGTAGAACTGCATGAACACACATTAATTTCAAATAGAGATCTCGATATAAAACCAGGACCAGGAATAATAAAATAAAAAAGAAAGAAAAGAAGAACCTAGCAAGTTGAAGAGCAATCTCATTTTCAGCTTTGAGTTTCTTCAGGGTGCTGAGCAAAAACTGCAGCATGAAAAGGAAAGATCAAAATGAACATATTCTTTATTTTTTGTTGTAAGGCCACCATATTTATTCGGAAGTACCATAGCTAGGTTAATTAATTACCTCTTTATTCCGAACCAAGCTGCAACCAGAAAGAAAATTCCAAATAGAAAAATTTTTGGATCAATATTTTTGTTGCTTGAAAAGATCATAAATTAATGAATACAAATTTAACCATTTGAATTGAATCCAAATACAGTTAATTATACCGTAGGAGGGGTAACATACCTTCCTCTATCCTGATCTGGCAAATTTATGTATCGGCTAAGCACATCTTCGATTCTACAAAAATTTAATCATCCCATTGAACATCAGTCCACATAAACATAAAAATCTAATGCAAATTATTCATCCCAAAGCACTAAAAAAGGTGGCAATCAGATATTTATATATCAATGGCTAGTTGCATGGAAAGTTACATATAAATGCATTAGCATGGATACGTACGTACCTTCTTTTTCCAGAAAAATGGCTGAGACGACCAGATGGTGAGAACATAATGAGAGCAATATCGATGTCACAAAGGATTGAGAGCTCGTAAGCTTTCTTGATAAGTCCATTTCTACGTTTGGAGAAGGTGACCTGTCGATTTGTATTGTTCTCTATCCTTTTGATCTGAAGCTTAACGCGACCCATGATTCAAAACACAAAAATCTCTATCAAGAAGGAGATAAAAACACAAAAAACGAAGAAGTTAGAATAGATCCTATTTCTTCTGCTTTGAAGAGAAAAAATAAAAGTGTCAAGTGATTGGAGAATTTATCAAATAAAATAATAGATAGAAAAAGAGAAAGTCCAAGAATGCAAGAGGAGAAATACAAAGGATTTCCGTATTACAAGGAAATTAGACATACAAGGCAAGATTGGAGCAGTAAGCAAAATTTTACAGACAAGAATAACCTTTGGTTTGATGTTTTCACATTTGCACTCAAGTTTTAAAAGGTGAGTTTTGTCCTTCAAGAGTCCGAAGGAATAGATTCAAAGGATGGGTGCAAAAAGACAGGGTCGTGGACTTGAGAGGTTATAGTAATAGTCTGCCTTGAAGAGTGCAAGAGTTGGTTTTCGAAATAGTGAATGGACGATATTATTAACTCCCTCTGTTAATAATCAGCAATCCTATAATTGGATGTTTCGGTTTCATCACATGCAAGCCAAGTCCCCAACATTTGTTATGCCAATATTCATCGCTCATATTTTCCTTGATCACGCAGGCCCAAATGGCCCGTAAAGATTGGAGCCTTTCAATTTGGCCCATAAAAATCACGATGGAACCAAAGCCTCTTATCCATATCCCACGAACCACATTTCCCTCCAACTCCAAGTGGGTCCTTTTTTTCCCTACCCGAACTCCCAACTTAAGCAACTGCTTTTCAAAAATCTCAAACTCAGGCTCTAGATAGGCTCCAATCTCCAAATCCAAAGAACCACAGAAAATGGCAACCTCTGCTTTAACCATTGCAACTGCAAAGCCACTGATCCATCATTCCTCCAACTTCAAGTCCCTTCTTTCACCGTCATTTTCTTGTTCTTGTTCCTCTTCCTTGCCGCCCCCAAATGAAGTGAAACTCTCTTTCAAGCCCAAACCTGCTGCACCCAAGAATTGTGTTTTCAATGTGGGTGTTGGGCTATTAGCAGCTTCAGTTCTTGCTTTCTCACCATTGGATGCTGATGCCACCAGGGTTGAGTACTATGCAACCGTAGGGGAACCTCAATGTGAGCTTAAGTATGCTAGCTCTGGTCTTGGTTATTGTGATGTTATTGTCGGGTCCGGTGAGGAGGCTCCACGTGGAGAGCTTGTCAATGTGAGTTCATTTCTTGAGTTGAATTGGGTTCGCTTTGATTTTTGCTTTACATCGTTTGGATATTTCTTTGACAATCCTAAAAAACTTTTTTGTTGTTGAGAATATTAATTTACACAACTTCCTTCGCTTTTTGCTTGAAATTTTAGGATTTTACTTCTATGTCCTTTAGTTGTCCCTGGTTCTGTTATTAAACATATGTCCGCAGATTATGCAGTGCGATTTTGTGTACCTGTTGATTTTACTAAATTTTGTGGATGAATATTTCCTGAGTTGTTTGCATATGGCATTGGCATCTGGTTCGTGGTCATTGATTAGACTGTTGAGAAACTGATAATCAAGTAATCGAACTCTTTATCAGTCTTTAAAAGTGCAAGGCTTATAGCCACAAAGTGCACATGGACATGTCTCTTCACCAACTCAGCTGGCTGTATTTGAGTGTTGAGACCATGAGAATGTGCTTTGGAACTTAAGTTGAAATTAATATTTTTTTGTTGATTATTGGTTGATACTATAATGGTTATACCCTGGTAGACATGTACATGACTGACGAGCTAAATGGAACCATTTACCATAAACATATTATTATAGACTTCATAATGCAAAACAAAAGGTCTATGCCATGACAAGTTTTGGAACACTCAAATATGTACACGCATATTTGCAGTAATGCATCTCATGACTCATATTGTCAGGATACATTGCAGAATATGTGGACATAACATTAGTTACGTCAGATTGATTGAATTATGATTATTTTCTTTATTGCCTTCTTCGCATAGATTCACTACACTGCAAGATTTGCTGATGGAACAGTATTTGACAGTAGCTATAAACGTGCTAGACCTCTCACAATGCGAATTGGTGTTCGCAAGGTACAATTTCCTTAAAGATTCATCTAATCCAGTTTTATGGTCTATCTTTCCTCTTCTTCTCTTGTTGGTTTAACTTATTTAAATCAATAGAAACAATGCTTGTCTTCACTTCTTTTAACAATCAATTACACTTGAATCCTTTATTGTAGAATGGAGTCTGGTTGCTGTGACTAAAAGGTAGTAATGCAAGTGATCAGTAAAAGTTCTTTCCTAACACAAGATATATACTTTACACTGAAATTACCTGCATGCAATAGCAATGCAACTCTCAAAATACAGACAAAGATAAACTTGCAGCTGTAATGACCCTAATCCTGTGCTTTGAGACTTTTAAATATTTCACATTTCTTTCATAAACAGTTCATAATACTGGTGGGGTGCTCATAACACCTTTCCACAATGCACTTGCATTTGGTTGTACCTATAAAGCTGCAAAAAAGTCTGCTGCTCCACTTCATTATATTGGCGACTGATGAATACCAAAATGCCTAAATCAAGATTACACACCAAGGAGAAGATTTCTGCTAGGTGTGTAATGTGATCTTGATTTAGGCATGTGCTCACTATCTTGGTCTTCATCAGCTACATTCAGCAAAAATGCATGGTTCTGTGGATTATTAGCTGTGTGAATGATGAAACTTGTTTTTTGCTCAGTATTCAGGATTTCTTACAGAACTTCCTAATTAAAAGAAAGCTGTTTTATATTGCTTTAATGCAAGTAGAATTAACTGCAATTAATCACTCACTTAGGATCAGTGCAGTTTTGTCTCATCTATCAAATTATTGATACCTGCACTGACTGTGCCAAAATCTACAAGTTTTTATATATGAATACAATTCTTGTGCTTCAGCAGGATCTTGGGTACTACTGGACACAACCACTTGCAAATTTCCCATTAGGGTAGGCATATATATATATGTCTCTGTTTCCTTTAGCAGATAATTTTTTCTTTGATGGAATATCGAGCTTATATGTGTTATATATATATATATATATATATTCAAAGCACATGGAAATAGCCGTGTACAAATTTATCATTAGAACTGTATAGCTCCCACATACTCCCTATTCCAGACTTTTTGTGAATGAAGGTAAATCGTCTTAAACTCTCCATGGAGGCAGTGAAAGTTTGAAAAAAAATATAGTTTCCTCAATTATCCAATGCACTTTTTTATTGAAAGTAGTAACTTTCCAACAGCTATAGTATCTAGGATACCAACAGCTGGGGATCATATTGGGGTTACATTAAAAAGCTTGATTGACACAGTGATCAATGCAGAGTGATTAAGTTAATCTTTTCTTTGTCTCACTCATAAACAATATCTGTCTTCCAGTGAGAAATATGGATTTCCAAGGTTATTTATCTTGTTAATTTAAGTTCATATCATTCCTTCATTTCAGGTCATTAAGGGATTGGACCAGGGAATTGCAGGGGGTGAAGGAGTTCCTCCTATGTTTGTTGGTATATTTCTGAAAACAATAATTAGACTACTGCTTACTTTTTAATATGTGTTTATTTTCTCTCATATTTTCATGGAGGAATTTTTGCTCTGCTGATTTAACACAGGTGGGAAACGTAAGCTTCGGATTCCACCTAACTTAGCATATGGCCCAGAACCTGCAGGATGCTTTTCAGGTAAGTTTCCAGTGTAACCAGAAGTTCACATTCTAGAGCTTTCTTTGCATCTATGTCTGGGTAAATTGTTCTGGCAAAACCTTTCTGTCAAAATGAAAATGTATATGTTGGAATTTGGCAATATAGTTGCAGTAAAAAGGGAAGAATTGAGTCTGTTATGTTTGATAGTCGTTGTTGTGACAATTAGTTGACCCACTGACTCCATGATGTTTCAATACAGGTGACTGCAACATACCTGCCAATGCAACTCTCCTATATGATATTAATTTTGTTGGTATCTACTCAGGAAATGCAAAGTGATGAAAGTGAGTTTCCTAACTGTCCAGAACTGTTATCAGACACTGTTGACTAGAGTTTCATCTGCAGCAGAGCATTAACCATTCAGACGTCTATAAGCACCTTTCTTTAATTATTTTTGGCACACAGAAAGAAGATAAAGATGCCACTATAAGTTGGCCAATCCAGAAATTTCCTTCCCAACCCCCATCTTTTTCCATTTTCTTTTTTAAACTTATCTAAGATCCTGACTTATTAATAAAAATAAAAGAAGAAAAAGAAAAGGGCTTCTCTACTTTGATTCCATTAAAACAGAAGAAATTATCACTGATTTCAGTAAATGAAAACTTCAATCCTGTGAAAGGCCAATTATTGGAAGCATCAATTTGTGTATAGTGATGGACAGTTCATTCTTTGATTTTAGAGGGACAGACTCAAGTCACTTTCTATAGGGAACATGTTAGGTAAATACTATGGCATGGTGCACATGATATGAGTTCATGCTGGAAGTAGCAACGATATGATGGTCCCCTTTAGATTTCTGATGTAGAAATTGACCTACATATGATCTCCAACCTATCATACTTTTCCTATGCAATTGTTGATGATAGTTTTTTTACTTGTAAATGACTGGTTAGTTCTTTGTTTTAGTGTATACGGTATAGTCTGGTTGAAATATTTGACAATTTAGGATCATGTAGACTAGGTTTATACTAGATACATCTCTTGCTGAGGCTAGTAGAAAAATGCTTCCCCTTATTTTATACACCAAACTTACCTTTGTTTTTAAAGGTTCAAAGGAAAGAAAGTTCAAGCCTGTTTCAGGGGATGGATTAAACTGCAAGACAAGAGCCTCCAATCTGATAGTTGTCACCTCTGTAAAAAGAATAAGTACCTGTTGCTGGGACTCACCTAAGCTTGTCTGAGGCTGGGAAATGCTTCTAAACTTTGAAGAAGTGACTGATCGTCCTGATTTATTGAACTAGTTAGGCGTGTTACCTTCTCTGGCAAAGCAAGCTCCTAAAGTTTCATGCTACCATATATTTCATCTAGAGGTTGTTTCTTTTTTTCCTTTTTCTGTAAAGTTTGTCAATTTTCTGTTCCTTGTCTGTGTATACCGTCCAATTTTAGGATGCATCATACTTCTACAAACTTCATTTGGTAGAGAGAAATTATGTCACTTCTCAACTGACTATCAGAAAACATGAAGATTATATTTTCTTCTAGCCTTTTAACATTCATATTAACCCTTCCTTTTCCTAAAACACATCAGTCAAGAAAAGAAAATGTAAAATCTTTTGTTAATGTGTTCATGATCACCATAGTTTCTGTTTCTTGCTGTTGAGTATGCAAAATACCAGTAATCTACAGGACTATCCAAGTATTATCCACACTGGCTACATCTAAAAGATTCTTCTCTTTCTTCCCATTCTTCCCAAAGAAAAAACAAATTCTGGTTATAATCTATTTCAGTCTATATTCTTTACAATTAGCTAAATTAAATGTAAAATTTTGACTTAGCTCAAGTGGTAAAGGTGGGGGTGAAATTTCTTGTATCAAAATAATATTAAGAGGAGCATCTTAGAGAAGATTTCACAGCTTGGGAGCAAGCTAGCTGAAAATTGCTCTTTCGGTGTGCTGCTATAAATGAACTTTGCATGCCACCAAATTAAAGCATACAGTTGAAGTTGAAGGAGGATATGCTTTTTCGAACTCTATATGTTGCAAGCTCTATGCACTTGAACCTCTCTACTTAGAGGAGAAATGCATGCCTTTACGCTTCCTTTGGATCGGAGAAAAGGTTCAGGACAAAGGGAAAAAAAGTAAAGAAAAGAAAGGAAAAGAAAGTTTGATTCTCTTCTCATGTTTGCTTGTGTGAGAGAAAAGAAGGCACAAGCATGTGCTTTCCTGGGAACTTCTTTCCTTATTGTTTTTCTCAAGTGGGAATTTCCTTTCTTTTCCCATTGCACTTCTCGCGAGCCACATTTGTTTGAATGAATTTGAACTTGAGAACTTTTGTTTTTAAATCATCCCTAATTCAAATATTGCATCATCTATTCTGTTTTCTTTTTTTATTTCTTCAAGAGTCCGTATGAATCCTTGTCATACTGCATTGAACATGTAATTTATCTCTCAACGTCCAATGAAAAGCTTCCTTTATGGAAGTTAGCCATTGTAAAGGTCTGAAATGCAAGTTAGGTCCTTTTGTCATGTTTCTTCTGCTTGTGAAACTGAAACCTATAAACAAGAAAAAACAATTGAAGAAAAAGGAACATCTCACAATCACCCATATGGAGCAGCCAGCTTGCACCCAATTAAAATGGTGATGACATATAGTGCTCTGCTTCCAAGCCAAAACTAATTTGCAGGGCATAAGATTCATAACATTACATGCATAAGGACAACAACAACAAAATAAAGTAGCGCAGCCACATATAGAATAGCTGCCTCACCACAACCCACATTGACACATTGTTTCCATCAGACCAAAAATCATCTCACAAACCTTTTAGGCCCCACCAAAACCGCTCCTTGCAAAACTACACAGAAGTACTAACCAGGACCATTTTGAAAAAAAAAAAACTCTGATTAATAATAACTCAATAATGATAATCTTCTCATTATCTACCAGAAAATCCAACATGGAAGACAAAGACAAAAAACTACATAGGAATTTTCTACATTGGCTTAGCAATGTCTGGCTAGAGGTAGGGAAGTTCCGCAACAAACTACAGCCTACATGACAGAACAGGCATTTGGATTATCATCACTGAACAAAGAGATGTAAGGATCTTCATATCTGGTGACAGCGGCAGTAGTGACATTGTTCTCTACATTCCTGACGTAACCAGGAGGTGCCTTCTTGTCATAAGCAGGAGCAGCATAAGGCTGGGCCACCAGGCTGTAAGGAACATAAGGCCATATCTCAGCCCTTTTCCCTGTTGACTTGGCTTTCTTCAACACTTTGTTTGTTTCGACATATCCTGTTACAGTCACCTTCTGCTGTTTCCTGTTTATGTTCACGGATTTCACTCCTGCAATGACATTCCATTTCAATCGCATAACAATCTGTTAGCTTCCATCGAAAGAAGAGAGAGAGACCAAAAAACAAAAGCAAAGAAGGGATGAGATGAAAAGGAAGAAACATATACCACTCAATGAAGCGAGGGCTTTCTTGACCTTGAGTTCACAGCCATCGCAATCCATCCTTACCTTGAGCTCCACAGTCTGCAACTGCTTTTTCTTCTTGTATTTATGGCCAGAACTGCTTATTAAATCAGACAAATACTCCAAAGTGCCTGCAACTCCCATTTTTTGATGCTCTTCAAAGCTACTGGGGTTTAAAGAAAACTGCTAATGAAGGATGTAAACTTAAAGTTTCAATGCAGGTTTTAAGTTCTTGATCAGAAATGACAGGAAACCGGCAAAGGTGAAGATGGGGTTTATGGAAATATATGGGTATTAATGTGAATTTATATACTAACAGAAAACATTAGGAAGTGAGCTAATAAAGAAGCTGCGAGGGAACTTCCCTGGCAATAAATAATTAAGTGGGGGGGGGGGGGGGGTGTGGGGGTGTGGATTATTCCTTCCTTGCCTTCTAACAAACAAAGGAAATGGCTTTAAGGCTGCTCTCTTGAACTTCTTTACTTCCTATGAGATCATTCTTTTACACAGCTTCACTTCTTAAATAGGCTTTTTCATCACATTCAGACAGAGAAATAAATAAAAGTTGTGGGCCCCCGCTAAAGTAGCAGCAAACCAAAGCTATTTAGAACTTAGAAGGCTCATGGCATGATTTTTTTGCTGTCAGTGGTCTACCTTTTCAATTACTGTCAAATGCATGATTTGGGTTCTCAAGAGTTAAGAAGGAAACTTCTTTAAGCTTAGGATGGAAGCCAGAAAAAATCAGGGTATTCTCCACAAGTGCCCTTGCTTTGTTATGTATTTGCTCGTCATGAGGGTGCTGCTAATTGGTTCCAATACTCACGTTGACAGCAACATAAATATGTCCAGCGTTAGAGATCTTTATTATTTGTGAGTAGTCCACCTCCTCCTCCTGATTTTAGTATTCCAACAAATAAAGCATTCCCCAGCGTTTAATTGCTTAATATTTATGCAGTGTAGGCTAGGGCAAATCCCATCAAGAAGTATGCGGGACGTGCAGTTGAAGAAAAATGAAGTCTTTATACGAATTGACGTCTTACAAGCAACAAAGAAAACTATAAGGTATATTTAGGCTAATTCATAAAGATACAAGGACATAAAAGCAAAAACCAAGTCTATTAGAATAAAACAAAGTTAATGAAAATGGCTCTTGCTCATGGCAAAGTAAAGTTCAGACCCATTGATTTTATAGTATTTAATTTTTTAATTTATTTTAAAATCAAATCAATAATCATGATGAAGGTGAAAGCAGCTGGCTGGTTCCAATATGAACGGCAGCAGACGTTTGAGCGGAAGATCACGAGGCAATGCAGTCAGACGTGGCAGAAATTCAGAGGGTGGACATGGTGAAAGTGCAGCTGGCTCCCCTCTAATTTGTGGGGTCATCTTCTAATTTGGTTGCGGTTGGATGAAGCAGGAGCGTCGACAGAGAGGGATTTGGATGCTGCTCCACGCGCTAGCGGAGCTCGTGGTCGTGGGAGGAGTCGCATCAGTTTGATTTTCTTTTCTCTCTTAAAGGATTTTAATTGATTTCCAATTTCCCAAAAAACAAAAAAAAAAAAAGAAGCTATTTTTGTCAATTAGAACATTGATTGATTGTTCTGTAAATAAATAAATTTAAATTATTTTAAAAACGTTTTTCTTTTTTTATCTAACGTTATTTTCAAGCAAAGAAGAAAGTAAAAAATAATAATAAGAATAGTTTTATTTTTTAAATTTTATTATTTTTATATAGAAGAAGAAGAAGAGGGAATTCAAAGGGCAAAACAGCAAAAGCCACAGATTGTATTTGGGTGGGGGATACAGCTGGGCATTGCTGTTAGATTATGCTGGTGTAAGATGCATGTTCAATCCCTCCTGTTTTTGGCCTTCTTTTCGACCATCAAACTGTATATATAATAAGATTTAGACCTTTTAACATGTTTTAGAAGCTTCCAAGCTCACCCATGCTCCTCCAACCTTAACAAATAAAAGAAAATGCCGGCGATTAAAAATATTAAATAGAAAGCAAAGCTTGCTGCCATGTTTTAACTTCTAACCTTATGTGTCCCCAACCACCAAATTTCTGTCCCATTGCTTGAAAGAGAATCAACTGCTCATTCATTGCCTGTTCAAGACCATGGACACTTCCAATATCATTTAATCAAAATAATTAAAAATAATAATCATATTGGTAACATCCATACTATAATTAACCACCTAGGCTTAAATTAATTATACGACTTAGATAAGAGGCATTTATTTAATTAAAAAAAAACAGTACGGTTAATCATTAATCATGGGAAAACAAAAGTATGCTATACTGTTGTATAGTTGTGTTGGTTTGCTTCCCCACCATTGTCTTGGACAAAAATAATTTATAAGATAATTCCACCCCACCCACACTCTAATGACTTGACTGCATTGCCCCTAATGAAGATTCATGAGCTGGGATGCAATAAAAAGCACCATTTCTCAATCAACCTTGTTTATCTTTAAAAGGAAAATATTTGGATATTTGTATTCAAGTTTATGTAATCAAAGTGAAAAAATATCTTTCCAAAGAGGAAAATCCAAATTTATTAATTAAAAATAAAGATAAAGTTTGTTCGTTTACATTATTGAGATGGTTAAAGCAACTATTAAAATACTCTCTCATTGTTGTATATATTTTCATCTTGGGAGTCAAATCCCAATATCACCCAGTATCCGGATGGTTAATTAAAGAAAGGGAATTGTAGCTGAAAATGGTGTGCAGAAAGAGATGTTCTTCTTCAATAATGTCAAAAGGCTAGTTAGAGTTCCTTTTTTGCTTTCAATACAAAAGTGGCTATCAAAATGATCACATGCGTTTCTTTTCCTTTTATATTCCAGCTATATCAAAGTTGAGAAGGACATTAGAAAATTAAACCAGGGTACGTTAATTAACATATCATTTTGTTTGCATTAAAACAAAAGAAAAAAAAATTAAAATTCAACTGATCTTTAAAATAATGAAATACATGCATGCATACTGCTTAATCAAATGTTTGAATATCGTTTAAATCGAAATTACGCAATAATTAAGTTCAATTCTTAATATATTCTTGTAAAGTGAACTTAATGTTGCAGATTCATCCTCCAATTGCGACATGCTTTTGGTGCCAGTAACGTGACAAAAGATTAAAAAAGGAAAAATCTTGCCTTTATGTAACCACGTTTTGAGCATGATTATCCTTTGATCATGCAGAAGGAGCAGTCCTATGAGTTTAAAACCATCAAAATATATTTCAAGCTTCCTTGTCTGCAAAGCATTTCTTTTTTCTAAAAGTCCCATTCTTATGATATGAATGATGGGATTTAAAAGACTGTGGAGGTTTACGTTTTTTGTCACGTATATATTATGAAGTTAGGGGTCGCATCAACTTATTTACATATTGATAGAATGATTCACTTAATTTTAAACTTGATTAATAAGAATTTTTATCTAAATTAATTGTCCTTAATTTCAGTGTCAAATTTATTTAATATAACATCTCTACAACCCAATTCCTCATTTGACATCCTTAACTTGTGACGATCATACTTGATTAATTTTTTTTTATTTTTTTAAATATCTAGCTAAGTAAGCTGCGCAAGTTCCATGCATGCATGATAATATATGTATGAAAATCATGATACTTTTTATGTATTACTCTGTTAGAAAATTAACTTTGATTTCTTTTTTGCACTTTCGGTCCATTGAAAGCAAGTGAAAAAAGCACTAAAAAAGCCGACGGACAATGCTAGTGTGGGTAACACAAGAAAACCTGCAGATAAGCCAAACTTCACTGCTTACGAAAGTCGGGAAAGCAATAAGGGAGAGATGCATGCACGAGTCTTTTGTCTCAACTCTAACCTCGTGCACAAAAGCTGTGGAAAAGATTCAAGCACCATCCAGTGTATAATTTTTATATGTGGCTTTCTTTTGCCCTTTTGAGGTGCTTAGATTAGATATTTATTTTGTTTATGAATAGGAAAAACAACTTTTAGAGAATGGAAAGAACTAGTGGAGGTAGTATCAACAAGAAACAAACCATAAGCCAATCATCCTCTTTCCTAACTCAATAATTCTCAACCTTTTCCTTGCTTCATTGTCCTTGTATGAATAAACTACAAAGAGTCCTAAATCTTCCAAATTGCCCACTGAAAAGCAATATTTTTATAAAATAAAATAAAAAAACAAGTGATAGAAAAAGGAAATAAAGGCTTCTCTTCGTAAAGGGTCAGAGAGATTTGGCCGTGGAAAGAAAACATGTACGACAGAAGCCAGCTGAACGTGCACACGAGTAGGAGGCAGGCACCAAAATCATTGAACAAAAGAAAAAATACTTAGTGATGATATGATTGTAGTAAGTACGGTGTATATATATACATATATATATGCTTTAAAACTTTGTACATTTTCGTCTTTGTTTATATGGTCATTAGATTAGGCTAGCTGATCAGTTCGGGGCAATAGAAATAAACAATGTGGATTATCCAAATAAAAGCATACGTGACCGTACTTGTAAAGCCAAAACGAATTGGTTTTATTTGCAAAGCTAGGCTAGGTTTTCCATTTTGAAAAATTTACCCATAAATAATTGAATTGGGTGGCTGTTACATCAGAGAATGATTGTTTCAGCAAGACTAAAATGGAACCACGCATGAACAATGGAGGCAAAATTTCACCGACCCCCCTTTTCCCACAATTATTAGTCTGACTGTTGTTCCAACTTGAGCAGATTCCCAGACCACACCAGCTGTACTTTGGTCTCTTTTTGAAAAATAATACTACCCACATTTTAAATTCATATAATTTACGGTTTAGCTATGTCGTAGTCAATGAAAATTACTAGGGTTTAGTTCAGGTTATGTAATAATTTTTAATTCGGTTCGAGTTCTTTTATTATATTATTATTTCTATACAATAAGATAGAAAGACGAAATGATATAAATTTCTGGTTGGAAAGTAAATATAATACATACTAGCTACATGCCCCTCTGTTCAATCCAATGGCCATCATAGGGGGAAAAAATTTGATGGCATCAGACCACGAGACTGCTCCAAAAATTTATACATTGTACTGAAGAAAGAAAGAGAAAATATTATAATGGAAAAGATGAAAAATAGAAAGAAAAAGGTGGATATACACGTGGGGCTAAGTGAGAATGAAACTCAACAGTGGGTGTCAGTATCTAGTGGAAAAAATGAAACTAGTAGATGCAAAAGAACCAGAAGCGGCAGCAATTTTAAATAACAAAACTGTGATGAAACTAGGCGGGTCGGGGCGAATGAGGGTTTGGAGGGAGCCCTACCAGCCACGGCTGGAGCAACTGCCCGTCCACCAGGAGTGCTCTGCTGCACATTGGTTGGCAATGGATTCGAGCGTGTTCCATTAGGAGAAAGGGGCATCCTTTTACCATCAGCTAGATCTTGACCTGAATATGAAAATTGAGATTCAGAATTATTTTTCTAGTGAAGAAACAAAAACTAACGCCCTTCATATTTTTCATATACGATCTGGTATCAAGCTGCGTTAACATTGGCCCAAAATTATAAAGAACAAGTTTTATAGAAACAAGACAAGGAGTTGCGCTGTTAAGCACAAGTTTTCCGGGTAGAAAATATATTGATACAGCGCCTTCCAACTATAACCCCAGAGCATCTAATTTTCAAGCCATGAAATCACAAAGATGGGATAGAACACATTACCCACATATATGAGCTAAGAAAGACTAGAGAACTTACAATTTGAGGGTGACCAACCTAACTTCATTTTTTCCCTATCAAACACCATCCGGTATCCGGTCATGAAATTCTCTGCAAAATACATTTCCTTATAAGAGTATAATCAGGATTTCATGTTCAAACACTAATGCATGAATGGGGCAGGCACCTACGCATGAGCGAGCACACAAACACAGGAAAACATAATAAAGGCAAATATAATATAAACAACATATTTTGCATTAAATAAATACAGTAGCGTACGTCCAATTGTGCCAACATCCCTCTCCCCTGGCTGTATGGCTAAACAGAATCCAGAGACTCCCTGCACAAGGGTCATCAAGTTAAGAATTCATCTAAAGAGAACTTTCACCAATCTGAGTGCTACTTTCAAACTACACAGTCCACATTGATAACAAGACAAACAAAGATTAAAAAAAAAAATACAACAACTTCATGTAGCATAGTACAATACGCTCTTATATTTCATGGCTACTTACTGTCTCAAAACTGAGTAGAACCCAAAATATATGGTACAAAAAAAGTTGCGATAGCTAAGATTTCTTCATGCAAAATGAATAGCTGAATTCTCACAAATGACCTCTCTAGCCCTGGGTATTTTGAAACCCAGATATTGCTCCATTTTGCTTTTTATTCTTACATTTATTTTTCCTTTTTAAACATAAAAACAAAAGCAATCATAAATGCTCTAAAGAGCACCAGGTCAAGAGCTTTTTACCAAACCCCATCCACAGGCTGAGCCACAACTCAATTCATTTGACAAAGGGAAAGGGAGAGGTATTTCATCAAACAAAAAACAGGGGGGCTTAAGAAATTAACATGACCCTAATAAAAATTTGGGTAAGTGGAGCAATTACCATAAAGGATTATTGATTAAAAGGTAATCTGAAAGATGAACAATTAACATTGGCTCTTTTAAGCAATGTGGCACTTTTCTTTGTTCATTAGAAAATTGGAAAACATCATTACATCAGAGGAGTATAATGAAAACATCTCTTTCATTGAAATTTTGTCATCAGTAACAGCCTTTTTTTTCTTAACAAACAAACAAAAAGAAGAAAACATTAACTGATCAGAACCAGTTGAAGAGAAAATTCACATTTTGAGCTAAAAATAACTGATGTCCAAAAGCAGAACTTGGCTATTTTTCTCTGACTATTTTGGCAACAAGTTAATTGTGCTAAGTGTACGCCCAAATCTAGAAGAGGGAGCTTAACAAATGAAACTGTTCAATTTTTTGCTTTCAATATTTTATCAGAATACCATATTATTGTCTTTGATCCTGAAACTTGATCAATTTTTCTAATCTAAAGAAAGAAAAAGCTTTAAAAGGAAATCCGGAAATTTCCATGTGGTAAAGAGAGTAAGCACCTGAAGACCATAGATGACAAAAACTGGATTATAGACCACAAAGCTGTTGTTTAAAGGGAACATGAGCTTCAAGTAGGGAACATTGGGCAACTCCTGTGAACTGTTTCACCAAAAAAAAAAAACCACCTTAATGTTGGCATAACATGCAGGCCCATTCTAGCACCCACATAAACAAATTGCAACAATCTTTCAAATCGCTTTACTTAAGTGAGTTAACCTGGACTTGTAGCAATATTCCCATGGATAACCTGGATAGCTAGTGATTGTAGAGTTAACTCGTCTGTCAAACTATCAAAAATGGCAGTGATATCAGACATAGATAGATAACAAATTTACTCCAAGGAAATCCCTAGGCAAAGACAATACCTCTTTAGCTATTCTCTCATACACTTCATTAGGAAGAAATGTAAATGATGTTCCACTATCTACCACTGCACTAAAGCCTGTTTGTTTAAGACAAGAATCACCAATACAGCAGGCCTCCACCGCAACAGTGTAGGTCATACTGAACAAAATATGAGCCAAATCACAAGACAGAAGAGGAAATCTTAACATCTTTGAGAATTGAGAAATTAGTGAACATTAAGTTAGAAAAAGCAAACTACGTAAAAGCACATAATGGTCCATACTATTTCCCATCAGAAGGCAGGAATTGAGTAGATTGTTGAGTGGCTGGTCCCTCATCCCCAAAATAAATTCTACCTGAATCTTCTTCATCAAAACACATGGAGAAAGAGTTGCGGATCAATCCTGCTTTTGCAAGGAAACTGGGAACTGAAATTTCTCCAGGTCCCAAACCCATCAAACCATCAGGAGCAACCCCATCCAGGTAACCACCACTTTGCTTCATACCACATCTGTATTCAAGAAAAAAGGTTACAGAAATAATCCATGGTCAGGTATTGCTACAATTCTTTAACAGTGCTAGAGAAATCAATAGGAATCACTAATAAAGCACCCTATAATAACTGGAGCCTGAACTGAGGTGTTCAATGTATGATCACTGGCTGATACAAGATGTAAGGTGTCTTCAACAAGCAATCCAGAACTTGAAGTATTTTCTGTGTAGTAGTCAATAGTGTAAGGGCATTGCTGCTTAGAACTTTTGCAGTTTGGGCTTGAGTCGCATAATTGATGGCTGCAAGGTACATGCTTGCTAGTGCTTGAACCAGATGGCCTGTACTCACTCAGATCTTTATCCTGCATAATAGATGCCCCATATATGACAGAGCACCTGCCAATCAATCATTGGAAATAAGTGCTAAACATGCTATCTTGCCTTATCATAGATGTCAGATGCCATTAAAATAAATGCAACAACAGTTAGTCTGGCCCTAGCCTAGCAACCCCTACCCTTTTTTCCATGTGAAGTGGGTGTGTCAAAAATTACCTTCACTGAGAAATTTAAATAACCACTAACTTAATAAATGAATGACCAAGGGCACAATTATCAATGAGACACACTTGACTGATTATCAATGTAATAAAGGCTTGAGAAGTTAAAAGATCCCTCAAAGGAACAAAATACAACTTGGATGGTATTTTAATGGTACTATGTTTAATGCTCAATTTGAGCAATTATTCTTTTCTTTTTATTAAAAAAGAAAGAAAGTCCTAAACTTTGACGCACAGGTATCAACATTCACCAATTCTTTAAAAAGTTAGATACAGGACAGCAGGATACTCTTGTTAAAAAATAGAAATTTATTTAATATCAACACTAATATTCCATGAATAATAAATTACTGAAAGAAAAATTACAGTTCATTCTAGTATGGGTTTTATAAGTATTTTATTTAATGAACTCCTTTTTCATGCTTTTACTGACAAACATCAGTGTCTCAGATGTATAGGCAATATCTCACAAAAGGTAGAACGAAACTTAATTGTTGCTCATTCCACATGTAAGTGTCTAACTTTTTTGAAAGCATTAAAGAAGTAGTGTCCATTACAGAAGGTAACAGCAGCCTCATGGAAGAACCTACGCTACATAGTTACGAAACAAGCATCATGAACAACAATTTGAATATGCTACAAAAATTGGATAGATTTGAATGTAAAAGTAGTCATTGAAGTAAATAATTGCTGTTTAACAACATAATTATAGAAGGCTGGCCTACCAGACTACTATAGTAACTGGCAGACAGTGGAGCACATTGCACACAATCGCATGGAACCCAAAGTAGATCACTCCCCACGTCCAATGCAACAAGAAATGAAACATTTGGCGTCCCTATATCAATCCAGGTGTAGTGTAACCTAAAATTGCAAGCTGAATATATTAAATAATCAAACAAATGACAGAAACGAAAATTCAGCTGAAAATCATAAAGATTTCATTCATAGCTAATAAAGTCATATACAGGTTTTTCTAAAAACAAATCTCAATCAAATCACCAATAGCAATAAGTCAAATTCTCCATTCTCTTTTTTCTTTTGGGTACAAATTCTCCATTTTCTTTAGTTAGCAACTTCTATCTTTCAATAATTGTTTTAGAAAACTAAGCCCAACTTATTCCACTTCTATCGTATTATCTCTATTTGTTTTGGGAAATGCTAAGGCGTTTCACAAGAGCATTTGTAAGGTTATATTTTCACATTGAATGCAGTAAGTTCAAATGCCATTAGCTAAGAACTTAGATATCCGAATTCAAAGGAAAAATAACAATTTGCACATAAAAGTCATACTATTTTTGAAGCCCAGTAACTTACATTGCACGAAGGCAGTCCTTTTCCATTAAAAACAATGAAAAAAACAGTACAAAAAAAGAGAAAGGAAAAAATTGACTTTCCTTCAAAGAAAGTCAACAGTCATTGAAATATGGAGAGAAAAAATAAAAAAAAATTCAAAAATTTTGGAAAACTTAAGCAAATGAAGCTAAATGATCAGTCAAATAACAGTCAACAGCATAGTTCAGAAAAGTTACTAGCAAATTTTATACCATCCAAAGTCATTTCCAAACGACATCGTTTTACTCCCTTGAGAAGGAAAAATGAGGTCGTATTTAGGCCCAAGCTTCATCTTCTGCCGCTGAAAATCAGAGTTCACAAGCAACTTATAGTACTCCAAGCTCTTCCTCTCCGGCCACCGAACTTCACCGCCGTCCCTAGGAACCTTAAGTAACTTCGCCTCATCGGAAAACCGTTGAATGAGCCTCGACGAGTAAGTAACAACCGCGGCCACATCAACGGCGGCAAACGCCAGTAACACCGACAGAATTAAAACCGAAGATCGCCTCGTCTCCATCGATGGAGATCTAACCCTGTTATCAAAAAAACAAAGAAATGTGGATATAAATTACAATTGGAACAATGGAGAGGGATTTTTTTTTATTTTTTCGGTTGAGGGGGTCTTAAAGAAGAAGAAGAAAGGGAGAAGGAGAAGGGTGCGCAGTGCGCATGGTGTAGAGAGTGGCGTGTGTTGGTGGAAGGATAGTCGAAATCCGAGAATTAATAAGTGTTTTACCAAAAAGGGTTAATTAAGTGGGATTAATCTTAATTAATCAAGTAATTCGTTCGGAGGGAAAGATTATGATTGGGTTTAATGAGGCGGATCGGCCACGTAGGTGGGGTCCAGTTGTGAAAAAAATAATAAAAAGTAGAGTTTAGTTGCTTGACGTGTCAGAGAAAACAAAGGGAGGTTTGATTGGCCGGGACGTTTTGTCTGACACGTGGGGTCCGTTCCGTTTCTGGGGTTTCGAGACCGCAGACGAGGTGGTGTTGAAATTCAACCGTTGGGGTTGGCCTCCCTGGCTTTTGCGGTTTTTTTCTTTATGTTTTCCGGTGGTGTAATTTATAATTTTTTTTTAAATTATTTTTAAGTAAATAAAGAAGGTAAAATTGGAAGAGAAGGGCTTGGATTTGCATGTGACACCTAGATTTGGCACTACAAGCTATAGCCGAATGTGTTAACTAAGTATTAAGCCCTAGAATCTAATCTAAGTGTGATTACCACTACGCACGGTCTCCCATCCGCAATTATATGCTCAACACTTTTGATCTACACTCTACAATCCTAATGATACCATTTAATTTGATGGAATCATTGATTGAAACTAGCAAAAACATATCTTTAAAAATTAAAGAAAATACTACATATTTTGATGTTTATCTAGATATAGTTTTTGTTTATGTGATAAAAAACATTCCTTAAGAAACCTTGTCTTCCCTCAATCATCACTAATGCCCCAAGCAATGGGCAATCAAAGGGTTTTTGGCATTTAAAATTTTCATCAAATAAATCTAATAATCCACCATTTCAACTCACTTTGGGTATTTTTATTTAACAGTTCAATTATCCAACTGACATTCTTTAAATACCCGAAACATTTCAACACAAACGATTATTAAATCTTCCCACGAAATTAATTTGGTTTTCAATCTAAACAACCCACTATTGACAGACAAGAACGAATCTTTTTGTTGTTTAGATCAAAGACTACCCTCCACTACCTCTTCAATAATTTGTCTCTTACAATTATGAGGGACACATAAATTCATTCACCCTCAATCTTAGTACCAAGTAACTCCTAGCTATTGTATTTACTCAACAATGACAAATAGTCATAATTAGTTGCACCCAGTGTCAACCATTATTGATGGGTTGTAAATTATTAGTCCAACTTTAATCGATTATCAATAGATTGTACACAAATGATCTCCACCAGTTAAATTTTATTAAATCTCATTGGTTTTGGATTAAAATTTATGAGAAGGGATAATGGATTATAGTTAAGCTGCGGCAATATTGGATGATGGTAATGTGCAGATGAGCAGTGATTTGATAATTATTGAGTGACATAAGCATCTAGATTTATTGCCGAAAGATTTTAAAAAGGGAAGAAAAATTAGTTGGATTTCCCAAATGCAGTGATGGGACACATCTCTTTGTTTGATTAGCTGAAAAAGTGAAGGGTTCCCTATGAGATGTGGCGAAATGTGAGCCGACTGTCGTCCGAACTCAGCCCACTGAGAAGCAAAAGGGCCAATGAAAGCGAGAGGGTCTGATATCGGGAGCCCACATTCTCTTTCCATTTTATCCTCCATGTTATGGGTGGTGGAGTGGAAAGCGGCACTTTCTGATCAAAAGGCACCATGACCATCGCAGTGGACCATCTTCCTGTCCAAGTTGGCGCAGCTTTGTTTACAACATGAAAAGGGTGCGGTCCAGAGGTAGGGTGTGATAATTACAATTTAGCCAATCTCGTAAGAAACTTGAACCATTTCGTTAAATAAAGGAAATCAGAAGTATTAAAACTCTAAGAGGAAACACTTGCTACTGAATATCCTCGTACCCCCCCAATCAAACAAAAACAAATATTTTCATATTTCGATTAATAGATGAGAGAATTATTACATCAAACATTTTCAGTTCCAAAGCCAGAAAAAACATCCTTATTTTCCTCTGAAATTGACAAGCACACCAAATTGAATACAAAGAATTACAAAGCAGAGAGGCTGTGTCCATATGATTTCAACCCAGGGAAAATGTAAGAAATTCAGATTACAAAAGAATACATTCACAAATGACTATTTTTAAAGACTGTAGGCAAAAACACTACAGAAGTCAAAATCTCTAGTAGACTATGTACACTGGAATGATAAATAAAACCCAAAATGGGAAAGGAAAATTGTTCCCTACTTGATCATATAATTTTCTTTCTCCCCCCAAAATTTCAATTTTTGCGGAAAAATAATTACTTGTGTGACATTCTTTACTTGTTAGACCACTGGAATTCTATTTCCAAATTCCGTGATGGCCCGCTTTTACTTTCGGGCAATAAGGTATACTCGCCTGCCACTGCTCCAAGCATTACAACCCGATCAATTTGTATCGTAACTTTTCCAAAGGAACTCTGTTGTCACAAAAAGACGAAAAAAGTTTAGAAATAATTAGAAAATTTTCTGAAAACACCCAACCTAACCAAACAAAAACTAAAGAGAATAATTCTTTCTGATATTGTTACCTTCCCCATTTTGCTCTTGTTCTTGCAAGATATGTGCAGCTTCTGGCCCTTTGGAGGACTCTCAAAAGTCCATGAAAAACTTTCATCCCACTCTGGATTAGGGCCAGTTGATACAACCTGACAAGTGACAAACAAGTTAGGATGGGACAAATTAGGGAAGGTCAATATAACGAGCAAAGAAAGGTATGTACTCAGACAAGCACAGAATATTTTCAAGTAATTTTAAAACCGGCACAAATAAACATAATACATATTCATTCAATTCGTATATGGACCAAATGTTCAGGAGACAACAGTGGTTCAGATGAAACTGCTTCCTGACCAGGAAAGCTTGCAGAGATTATAACCAGAAAAAATCATCTTAATCTAAATTCTCAAGGGCTGGTTTAAAGATTTGAAATCAAAATTCAACAACTCTATGTATCCATAAACTGGGCACCATGTAGGGAACTTCACCCCACTATATACCAGTCATTTTTCAGAAAGCTAGTTATGAGGACTAGGGAGCTGCAGCTCAAACATTGTGCAAATGTACAGGCTACCGGGAATCTCATGTTATCGTTGACACCTAATTGTTTGATTGTAACAAATAACTAGGGGATAACTGATAATTTCAGAAATAAAATTCCCCTAACTCAAAATCAAAAACAGATAAAACAGGATGGAGAAGGACAGCGAAGTATCTTACCTTGGTTTGCCGAGGAGGATTGTTGCCAAGCGTAAGTTTGCAAAAAACACTTGGGTTTCCTACTGATTGCTTCATATTATTGCCACGCTTGATTATCACCACCAATGTCCCAGGCAAGCACTGCAACAAAAATTCAGCCTTCTCCTGAAATCTAGGTGGTCCAGACTGGATTAAGTATTGAAGCAATGGTATTGCATCTGCAGCAGCAACTGATTGGGCTCTTGAAACTTCAGCTGGGCAAGCTGACCAAGCTTGCCTGAGTAGGAAAAGAGCATCTAAAGCAGCTTCTTGAGTTGCCTCAGAACCTGATTTGAGGGATGTAACCAAATGGGGAATACTAAGTGTTGCAGGCTCAGTGGCTCTCAAACGGGGGAAGTTGCTAAATAAAGAATTTAGAGCTTTTAGATACTCCTCATTCACAGTTCCAGTAGCCCATAAATCCTTTTCAATAGCAGCTGCAAGATATGGATAGATGTTAAGCATAACAGAAGAAGCTACAGTTTGCATGGAAAGGTTTATCTAAAGAACAATGCATTAGCAATACCAACGTAAACCAAATTGACAAACGGAAAAATAAAAATTTCAAAGTACTGATGATCCTAGCCCACTAATCCTGCTCGAACACTGTATGTTGTTTGTCACTTCTTCCTAGCACAAGACTTAACCAACGATAAAGAAAACTAAGGTGTACACACACATACACAAAAAGCATTGTGAAAATTGCTTAGTAAGGTGATAAAGGGGTGCAGAAAAACAGACAATTTACCATCCAATTCATTTTATAAAGCTCCCAAGCAAAACCAGAATGTAAATTCATTTTTTGTGGACTAAGAAAACAGAAAAAGAATTTACAGTTGTAAATATTTCATCAGTAAATTGCATTTTGAAGTCTATAACTCTGTTTCACCGTAAGCAATAGGTTTTGGTGATAACCAAAATCTTTTAAGTGTGTTCACAATCGCAAGACGCATAATAAGTGATGATGCACTCAGAATTACCAATCAAACTGGAAGCATAAGTTGAACTAAGAGCCTAACGAGGGCAAAGAGTTAGAAAAGAGGCTCTTTTAAAATGTTATGACCAAAAGGTTTGTGAACCAATACTAAATAGGAAAAAGAATTGCAACATAACCATGTAGTAGCAGGGCACAGCAATATAACTTTTATAAAATATGGCACACTTTTAAGTAACTTCTCACACTAGCCATCCATAGTTAAAGTCAGTGTATAGGGAACTTACCAGTTATGGCTCTGACAGTTTCACTTGAAGCATACTCCTGAATGGTATGATTAGAAAATAGAAGCTTAACAAACATTGCAGCCTGAACGGATGTTTCTGGATCACTTGAACCTATTAGATCCAATACAACCTGAACACCACCAGCCTCAGCTACTGCTCTCTTATTTGATCGGCTATACATTACAAGATTTTGCAAAGCACATATAGCTACCACTTTCATTTCTTCTGTGGGTTGGTCTTCGAGCACATTAACAAGAGCACGGCAAGCTGAAACAGCATCAGCAGTTCGAGCGAGTGCCTCATTCTGGAAAAGGTCACCAAGAGCCAATGTGGCCAGTAGCCTTGCCTGCTGAGCTTGGGTTTGTGGATCCAAGAGATACTGGGATAGTGGTACGATTGCAGTTTTAGTAGCTTTTGTTTCTCTGATCTTCACATTATTGAGTAATACTTCCAGCAGTCTTGCAGCTGTTTCCTCACATTGATGAGATCTGAGAAGTTCTAAAAGAGCCTCTATGGCACCACTTTCAGCCATTGCTTCAGCACTGGTTCCGTCATCACTTTCTAATACCAGAAGAGCATTCAATGCACCAACCACAGTGCCCTCTGAGCCAGAACGAAGCAACCTTACCAAAACAGCAACAGGAACTTCCAGATAAAATTCAGAACTGAATTGCAGAATGCTAGCTAAAACAGAAGCAGCTGATTCCCATAAAGCATGCGGGAGTGAAGGATCAGCTTGCAATATCACTTTGGACAACTCATTGACACCACCCTCTTTTGCAATTTCATTTGGGCATGTTAGGGCAATGCTAACGAGAGCCTTCACAGCTCTCTGTTGCAAGATATGTATGCCAGAACCAAGAATTCTTATAAGGGGACCAATTACTTGCTGTGTCACTGCATCCCTCTGAAGATGTTCTTCCAAGAGCAGATGTGATAGAAGCTCTGCTGCCAACTGCTGAACTGCTGGAGCAGGAGAATCAAGAAGTGGGATGAGCGGTTCTATAGCTTGGTGAGAGGTCAGTGTATAATCAGCACGACAGTGTGGATGCTCCAGAATATTTACAAGGACCTGTAATGCACTATGCTGTCCATCAGGCCCAAATTCAGGTCTTGATAGCAACTGGAAAAGGGGCTCAACCACTTTTGCTGCAGAAGGTCCTTTAGCAATAGTAGCATTGTTTGTCAGTATTCGGAGCAATTCTGCAAAAGCAGCACACAGGAAATCTGGCGCTTCATGAAGGATATCAAGTATGCTTTCGATTACACCAGCTTTCACCATTTCCATCTTACAAGCAGGTCTATCTTTCCCTAACTTCACAAGAGCTCTTGAGATAGCTTCATGAAGCATGTAATTATTACCATACAGAAGGCCAACAAGAGGAATTACAGCACCATGTGCGGCAACTAGTTCTGCCAGTTGCTCATCATCTACAAGTTTATCTAATGCACGGACAACTGAATGTTGAGCAGGACTGAACTCAGTTACAAGGAGAGATACTAGAGGCTCAACACAGCGAGCTGCAGCCATAGTGGATCTGATTCTTGTATTCACAAAAAGAACACAACACAACTCAGCAGCATCCCCCTTCAGCTCCATCGAACAATTTGATGAAAGGATTCTGCAAAGAACATCCACTGCATTCATTTCAACATCTGCAACTGCAAGGGCTCTAGAAGGGTTCTCACTCAACAACCTAACCAATGCTGCTATTGCAGCATGCTGCTCTTTCTCCATTCCAGTATTAAGAATCTCCACCAAGGGTTGAACAGCTTGCCGGGCAGTCTCAGCATTTCTGATATGGTCAGCAGAGAATAGGCTTTCCAATGCTTTAGCAGCACTATACCTAGCAGCTCGTCCTCCAAGACGTAAAACTGCTACAAGTTGGCTAACAGCACCAAATGCAGCCTCATGTCTTCGAATTTCAGCACTGCTAAATAGGATCCCTAATAGATCAGTAGCAGCTTCTTCAGTTGCATCTTGAGGGCTGAGAGAAAGATACTTAGTCAATGCTTCTAAAGCCCCTGATTCTACCATAACAATCTTATTTGATGGACAGTCTTTTGCAAGCTGAGTCAGAAGCCCAAGTGCCAGATAAGGTGCACCAGGGCGGTCTGGAATTGGTTTAAGTAGATCAACAAGGGCAGGAATTGCTTTTCGAGAAGTAGCACCAACCCTAATGTCTTCCACTCTAAATAACCTCTCAAGAGCAACTTGATCTGGATAGCGTACTAAAGCAAACTCTTCTGACAATTCAAGAAGTTCTTCTATATCAACGTCAGCACAGCCAAGCAAAGAGATAAGTCCACCAGCAGCACCTGAATTTGCAACAGATAGAAGAGTCCCTCTGCTACCATTACAGACTAGACTGGCCATTGCTTGTGCAGCAAAATATCTGTTTGCTAACACCTCTGACTTCACTAAATTTGCAAGTACTGGTACGGATTTCATTGTTGCATGTGCCCGGATGATATCTCTATCTTGAAATAAAATTGCTAGCAACAATGCACAAATCCATATGCTGTTATCTTCCTTAAAATCAATCTGCAAATTACCACGTAGGATGTAAACAGTTTTAGTAGAAATAGGAGGGAATATAGCCACAATTGCTTGACAGGGAAACAGGAAATAATCTCAATGCTGTCTTTGAGAAATTCTATATATCGATATAAGAACCATAACTTCGATTGGTATAAACATTATTTTAAATAAATAATTAACAAGAAGAGGATTGAATACCTGAGCATATTGGGAAGAACGTTGCGAGATTCTCTCAGTGACAACTTCAACTGCTCCAGCCTCCATTATTGCGATTTTACTCTT
Organism: Theobroma cacao; assembly: GCF_000208745.1. Taxonomy (NCBI): domain Eukaryota; kingdom Viridiplantae; phylum Streptophyta; class Magnoliopsida; order Malvales; family Malvaceae; genus Theobroma; species Theobroma cacao. Next base: position 5,702,562 of record NC_030850.1, read on the forward strand.
TTCATCATGACAGGCAAGGACAGAAAGTAGCCAAATAGCTAAATTAGCACCAGAAATAACTGCTGTGCCTGTATCCAATTCCCCATTCCTGGCTTCTTCTTTAGCATGCCTACAGATGCTAATGGCATCCTCATTATCAACTTGTGGATTTGCCAAAGGAGTCTCTCCAGAACCAAGCATTGAAACAAGTGATTGGATTAGATGGGTAGAAGAATTTGATTGATTAAGATCTTCCACCACTCTATGGTGATTAACTTTTGCTGCACATATCAGAAGTGCAGTGCCCCCAATTTTGACCTTTAAGTTTGAGGAACTGATCACCCTTCTAGCAATTGATGGTATGCATTCAGAAATACTAGCAACAGTGTCTCCTAGAACAACAGGTTGATCACGACAAAGTCGTGACAATATCTCAATAGCTTTATCCTGTAACAAAGGTGTTGCATCAACAATAGATGAAACTATTGGAGATATGCATTTTGGAAATTCAGCTAAAACTGCCCATGTAGGTTTTATTTGACCACTGGCTCCTTCTGATCTTGACACAATAGCAAGCGCATCTAGTGCCTCTGCTGTGGCAACAGATCCACCTCTGGCAGATTCTAGAAACGAAACTAAAGCAAGAACTGTACCAGCACGATTCACACAATCAGTTATGGCATAATCAATTTGCCTTGAATGGAGTAGACGTGCTATTGCTGCTGCTGCATAAGTCTTCCCAGAAACAGTTCCTTCACGTAAAACCCTTGTAGAAGGCAGAATAATTTGTTCAGCAATCGCTGTCTCCGAAACTTCAGTATCCAAAATAAGATTTGCTAGAGCACATACAGCCTGCTCTGCAACTTCAAGAACTGAAGAGTCAGCAAGTGCAACTAAGGGAGTCATTGCATCTCGAGCAACGGCAGCCACATCCCTGTTCTCCTTAATTGAAAGAAATACTGCAGCAAGGCAGTGACAGGACTCTGCTAAGATGTTTTCAGACTCAACATTTAGCAGCTTCATAACTGACCAAAGAGTTTTTACAGCAATGTTACTTTCACGCAAGTCCTTCCTGGTTTCAAAAATCCCAGCTAAAGCTGATGCAGACTTCGCCTGAGTTTCTTCTTTAGTTGAGCTTAATATTTTAATCATGGTCTCAATGGCATCATTTGCAGCACTACCATCACGCAATATATCATGGAAGGGGACCACTGAAAGCATACTTCTTAGAGCATCCAAAACATACACTTTAGATTCAGGTAGATCGCTGGTTAACAATGCACTGAGCTGGCTGATGGTAGCTGTATCAGATTTATGAATTAAATGGTTCAAAGTCTTTGCTGCAATTTCTTTCCCATTTGGGCTCCCATTCTTGAGCAGCCATAATAGTGCAGGAACAGCATCAGCACTTTCAACACAAGCACGTATATCTTCACTGTGATTGCATAGATTCTTGAGGATCAATGCAGAATCTTCCTTGGCCTTCACAGAACCAGTTTCCAGAATTTGAACAAGTGGAGGAATACCACCAGCAGCAGTAATGGCCCACTTACTTTCATCATTTTCATTAGAGAGAAGGCAAAGTAGTGCAACTGCACACTCTTGCTGCTGCTCTGATGAAAGACCAAGAAGTGATATCAACAGCTGAACACCTTCACGGCCTTGAAGCGCACGCCATAGACTTCCTTCATTGTTGCAAAGTGTGAGGAGAGTTCTTATAAGCTCCTCCTGGACTTCATTGGTTGCCATGGTGATCAATCCAACAAGCAACCTTTTCGCATCAGAATTTGCAAGCTTAATTGAGAGTATGGTATTCCCATACAAACTGGCTAGGGCTTCTATCGTACGTTCTTGCACAAGGAATGGTAAGCGAGGTTGGAACTGATTAACTAAAGTCTGCTCAATAACCAGAGGATCTGATGCTCTAGTAGATTCTGCTTTGCTGTCATAAATCATTAAAGCTGAAGCCAAAGCCCCTAGTGTGTCAGCAGTCTGAGCAGGTGAAGAACATGACTCAAGGCTCTGACCAAGGCTTGAGATGACATATGACAAACCACCAGATATGTTTGCCAAAGCACACATAGCATTCTCCTGCAATGCTTGGGCATACTCACCTTGCATGAATTCTTTTGAAGGAGCTATTGTAGCAGTTATTAAAGCAGGAATACCATTGGAATTAGCTATTTCCCGCCTAGCCTCTTTGCACTGGGCAGAAAGAGACTTAAGAGCACCTGCAGCCTCAGCTCTAACAGGGGCTTCATTACCAGGTCCTATTAGTTTGAGCAATTGTTTTGTAGCTTCGGCAGCCAATACCTTAGAACAAACAGATGCATCCTCCATCATCATACACGCAAGAAGAAAGCATACGTTAGCTTGAGTGCTTGACTGTCCGGTTGTGAGCAACTTAACAAGTATATCAACTCCTCCAGCCTGTACTGTTGCAGACCAAAATCCCTCCGTGCTGCTTGAGAGGTTTTTCAATGCTCCAGTCAATAAGTTATCAACCAAGTCTCCTGTCTTGAGCCCATTATGTAGCAGCTTCCAAAGCACTGGCACAACTCCCTCAGTCGAAAAAATCTTTGATCCAACATGATCTTTAGCACCACCTTGTGAAACAGCATAGATGGTCTTAGCAGCAGCAATTTGACCTTCTGATGAGCTGGACTTGAGGAGACCAAGTAATGGTGGTATGCAACCCCCAAGCAAGACTTTAACCCTTAGTTCATTCTCCTTACAAAGCGAGCCTAAGACACTTGCAGCCTGAATTTTCACTCCAACTGATCCTGATCGGAGAAGAGAGACAAGAACTGGAACTGCCTGAGAGTGAGATCCAACAGCGCTAAAAGCATTTTCACGTGTGTCGATGAGTTCCAACAATTGCCTCAAGGAATGCTCTTTCTCTTGGACAGATGAGGAACTCTGCCGCAACTGTTCAATGCATTGTGCAACACTTGCCAATGTCCCATCTGGATCCTCCATGCTACTTGTGCGATCCCTTCAGGTGATTTAGGTATAAGATAGTCAAGACAGAATTCTGATAGCTAATAAGCATAGCTTGCAAATTCAATAAATCACCAAAGAATGGGGGAAGGTATTAATTATCATGACATCAATAGGGTGATACCAAAGCAGACACAAAATGATTTCTCTATACAAGATAATTGGGAGCAAACAGGCAAAAAGTGCAAAGGCTATCAGCCAAAAAGTTAGCAAAAGAATGAGGCCTATGACAATACAATATAAGTCAAAGGCACTGAAAATACCAAAGGGAAGTCAAAACGTATATAGGATGGGAAAGCTAGAATCACAACATAGCATATATTTGTTTTAGCTAAACATTATGCTGTCGGGGTATAGCAAATATCAGACTGTTCTAACTTTATCAAGCAACTCCAAGCCCAGAATTACTTATCCACATTGTTCTCAGCTCTTCTTGGTATTATGTGCCTCAGGTCTGTGCAAAAGATATAAAATAAAGCTTAAACTAACCTCAAACCCATTTTTACAACTGAATGTGGAGTTGGGGGCTCCGAATCTTGAATTTTAGCATCTCCATTTTTTTCCTGCAACCATAAGACACATAGAAGGTAATGATGCCAATAAATGCAATTATTCAATTGATGATAACTAGACATTCACGCACAGGTGAATGAAGTAGGCATCAGAAAACAATAAAAACAAGATATATGAGATTGTAAGAAGCTACATGTAAAAGAGCGTACAGAAAACATTAACAAGGAAGGCATTGCAGGATTCAGTTCCAAGGCTATTTTGGTCAATCATAATATATACCCAACCCTGCTAACTATTCAAGGGCTAGAGAAAATGGAAAGTGCACATATAGTATTTTCATCTTCTCTGTTTTCTTTTTCTGGGATGGGGTGGGTGGGCAGGGAACCGGGGGGGGCGGTGGCTGCGGAGGTATGATGGTTTTGGGGACAGCAATGCTGGCAAAATTACCTAACACAAGCAACGCAAATTGTTGCCTAGCATATATCCCTGACTAACCTCCATGGCAAATTGCAATTTTAAAGAAATGAAACCAACATATAGCGTTATCCATATTTTTAGCTTCTTTATCCTTAGCCCTAACTCATAAGCATTGCATGCATGTTAGTGACACTGTCACCTCAACAATACATGATTTTGAAGAATGTATATCGGAACATTGCACCTTACCTGTCAATATAACAGCTCTAAATAAATTTCTATACTAGGAAAAAAAACAACCTCCAAGCACGCATGGACAATAAAATTTCCAATCTCATCATTAAAATCCTTTTTATCTTTAATTATTATTGAATTGCATATCCATATCGAGGGCCAGAAGCATTGTTTTCTGAGCTTATAAAAAACATATTATCTACTAATAAAATTTATTTAATTATTAATTACCAGTGATTGCAAAATGAGATCTAAATACACCCAATAGCAAATAAACACCTTAAACTTCATAAAAGGAACACATCAGAATATCCACAATTCATATTCTTAATGCTAACTTATCCAAAAACTAAGTCCGATAATTAGTAACGTACCATATCATTAGCAGCAAGGCCGCTGCCATTGTTGGCAGCCAACCTCCAAGCCAGTGTCGCCGCCAGCTTTGCTTTTTACTGCAAGATTCGCTGAATCTAAAAAAACCTTAGCCGCTCTCCAGATCCAGCAATATGCGTCGTCAATACATTAAAATCTCCTGCAAACAGTTAAAAGTTAAGTTAAATAAGAACTTACATATCACGTAAATCCAGATCAAGCAAAAATCTTTATAATTCAAAACTAATTTGATCTCAAAAGAACAATTAGCACCAATGCATCTAATACTAGTAAACTAAAACTAAATAAACGAGTAGAGCAATAGATCACATTTCCAACACACTGATTTTGCATTAACTTTCCTTCTCAGTTTTCTCTTGAAACAAACAGACAATGAACACAGAAACAGATAGAAACTGAATTAAAATATCTCCACTAAAACGAGCTGAATTTTACCAAACTGAAAGTCAGTAAACAGCAGATCGAAATCAGATTTAAGAAGGAAAACAAAAAGAGAAAAAAAATTAAGTGGAAGTGTGAATTACTAATTGAATGAAGTGAATTCGGTGAGCTTAGATTTGGAAGAAACGACAGCGGATCATGAATGTCGAAGAGCATTAAAAAAGAAGAAAAGGTAGAAAAATAAAAAGAAATGTAGATGGAAAGACAGAGAAAGAGAGAAGCAAACCTTAAAGAGAGAGAAAGAGAAAGAGCAATGAAGAAGCAGAGCTCCGGTCTTTAGTTTAAGTGCATCTATCAATTTCGTAGAAGAGAAGCCAACAATTAAAGCACAAAGGAGAAAGATTATAAGGAAGGGAAAAAGAAAATTGATATTTTTCTTTTTTCTTTTTTTTTTTGTTTGAGACAGGAAATGTGATAATAATAATAACAATCAAATAATGGATTTTTTTTTTTTTGGTTTTTCCTTCCTTTCTCTCTGTATTTACGTTTTTTTTCTGAGAGAGAAAAAGAAAGATGTGAAGGCAGTGGTTTGTTCTCAGCTCACAGCCGACGCACTCACTGGACCACCGACAATTTGAAAACTCCTACTTCTCTCGGCTCGGCTTGGCTTTCCCTGTTCTAGGCTCGGCTTTTCTAACGTTCAAAAAGGCAAACGAAATTGATCATGAGCATCATTATATAAGTTCGTTAATATATGCTTTATTTTATAGTTTAATATTTACAGGATCACCATTAAACAAATATATTTGATTTTGTAAGAGATAAAATTTTAAAATGAAAATATTTTTAATACTCTTTTGTAATTCATTACAAATTTTTTAAATCCTTAAATGCTAAAAATAACGTAAGATTATATTTTTAAATAATTAATTATTTCATTTATTTATTCTTTTCTTTAAAACGATATGATAAATGTAACTTAAATTTAAAAATTAAAGCAAACGAAGTCTTGAATAACATAATAAAAAAATAATATGGTGGATGACAAGATAAAATATAACATAAAATATAATATTATAAAAAATTATATAAAAAGTGACGTAATGAAACACAATATAAAAAATGATGTGATAAAAAATAATATATTAAAATTCTTATTTTTTTAACACTTTTTATATTTAATTTTTAAAGAGGAAAGTACCGTAAAGGTAAAGGAGTTGAAATTTACAAAAATTTATAACTAATTTGTAAATTTACAATTTTACAGGCGGCTAGAAAAGAATAAATTACAATAATTGAGAAAAAAAATAAAGGAAAACAGCTTCAAATTAGCCAAAGCCAAGCGGGAAAGCTGTTTCAGAGTGCGGCCCTCTTTCTCTCTCTTAGTTGGCTGGAAATGGATATTTATTGTCGTATTGGTAGATGGCAATTGGAACTGTGGACAGTAAGACACACCTAATAAGGATTCTTCCCCGAATTAATTAATTAATTAATTACTAATAAATCCGTGTTGTTCTAATACCATAGCATAATTCTGGCTTCACTGTCGTACATGCCCTCGAGGCCTTACCTTATCAACATCCAAGCCGGTCCTTAACTCTTTAACTGCCTAAGTTAATCCGGTAATTTAGGGTTTTTTTTTTTAACATTTTTTTACCTGGTATTAAACAAGGAAGATGATAAAAAAGTTAAAAATGTAATGATCTTACCAATCTGAATAAGACATAATTTTTTTTTATTTATTGTCACAAGTAAATATTTATTTTTTATTATTTTTATAAAATAATTATTTATAAATATAAATATTAAATCAATGAAACTTTGTAATAATAATTTATAAATTTATTCGATATTATTAGAATTAAAAAAAAATTTAATGAAATTTATTCAATACAATTTAAAATTTTATTTATAAATTGGATAAAGTTTATTAATATTTATAAATTAAAAATTAAATTTTAAAAACAAATGTTTTAATAGTATAAAGTTTGAAATATAAATAATGAATCTATAATTTATTCAATTATTAGTAGAATTAAGAAATTATTTTCTTAATAAAAATCATTCAATGTAATTACATTTCTTATTTACAAATTGTATAAATTTTATTAATATCTATAATAAAACAATTGAATTTCAATACTTGCGTGGTACAATTACATGCAATTGTAAATATTATTTATACAACAATTATAGATTAAAAACTATTTAAAATAACAAATAACAATTTATAAATATAATAAATAAAAATATTTATTTTCATCAATAAAAAAAGTTTGCAACTTTAGCTTTTACATATATTATATTATATTATTTACATATATTGTAAATATATTTGCTTCTTATTTTTGGATTTTGGATCATTTAGTGTATTTCAATATTTTATTTTATCCAAAAAAAATTACCCTATTAAATAATTTATGAATAAAAACAATAGTAAATTTGTTGACTTGATGTTTTTTGTAGAAATTATATTGTCTTTATGTTATATAATTACTTATTATAGGGATAAGTCTCTAATTAATATGAAGTGTCTTTTATGAAATACGAGCGTGAAGCTGATGGGGTCAAAGTAGATAATATTTTATAAATTTTTGTGAATTATGAAAATTAATATCAAAACCGATTATAACAATATTAATGATAAGTCATTAAAGACTATAGCTTTTGTTGAAATAGAGAGCATGTTACGATTTTAGAGAGAAGTCATAATGGACATACAATTTCCAAACCTTGAGACATCTTTTATGGAATAGAACACCCAACGGGTTCACAAATTTACAAACAATTGGGCTACAGAAGAACCATCCAACCCACTAATAATTAATAGTCTAAGTTAAGCAAATGGATTCTGTGGGGCTGAATGGAATGGGGTGCGCAACACATTGGTAAGTGGTCCGCATGAACTGCACTGTGAAAAAAACTTACGGCGACTTGAATACATGAAGAAATTAAGGTGAAATTGTATTCATAATTGTGCTCTCATACTAATGTATAGTTTACCATAAATAGAAATCTCAGGGCAGGGGAAGAAAGGAAACTGACACAGAGCCTTGTGCAAAAGCAAAGATAAAAAAGAAGGGGCTCACAACTCATTCGGAAAAGGTTTATTCCCTCAGCCAAAACACAGAGACAGGACCTCACCAGTCGCAAATCAGTCCCTGTTGCAAGCTTATTTCTAAAGCCAAAATCAGACTCTTCTTCCTTTTCCTAATAATAATAATAATAATTATTATTGTGTAGATCTGATTGGGGGGTCCTGAAAGAATGATTGGGACTTTATAACAGCCATTGAAATAGTTTACTTGTGGGAACATGAAAATCATCGCTGAAATCGGTTGAGTTGTAGCCTCATTTGGGGCCCCTTAATTATATATTAATGTTTTAAGCCTAATGTTGTTTAATATTTTCATGGAAGTCGATTTCCTACCACTCATGATTGAGACTCCAAACTCATACAACCCCAAAACAATGAAATCTAATGAAGACCGTAATCCCATCATTTTCCATATCGCTTGTTTTTTCCCAAATTCCAGGTTAGTTAGGACTTCACAAGGGCCTTGGTTTCTTCAACTGCAATTTTCCTTTTTCTGAAAATTGTTGACGCATTAAGGCCTTCATGCTGTCTAGCTACTTTAGACAATCAACTTCAAATTGAGCAAATGTTTAATCAATTTCACTAATTTACGACAGTGATAAAAACTTTAAGGAAATAAATAAAAACAATTTAAAAAAAAAAAAATCACCCCACGTTTTAGAATCTGGAACCACATGGACATGGTGGAATTCATTTAAAAACATTGAAAGAAAATAATTCACTCCCAATTAAATAACAATGCAGCACGTGCATTGTTTAACTATTTTCTTCGAATTTAAATTTCATGGGAAGAATAAAAGAACATCTGCTGGCTTTCCCTTGTCAGTCCATTTAATAATTATATTTTTATTAACTAAATTCTTCGGTCAGTGTATAAAATATTTAATTCCTTTTTTTTTCTTCTCTATTAGCTTTTCCTCCTCATTTTTGACTAATACAACATTGATAATCAGAGCTCAACAACCAAAACCCACGGGGTATCTCGGATCATAATACACAATGAGCACAAACATTGAAACTAATAATCAATTCAATAAGTTAATAACCATTTTTCGGGGCCAATTTAATAAATAAAATCTGAATTAGTTGATAGGTAAATATCTTGTAAATAAAGAAAACTGAAAATTCCACTTGCAGGGTGGTTGCAACGACCATTCTCATCACAGCAAGGCAATTTTCCGAATAAGATAAGATGAATATAATCTATGCCAATTCAACTGGCAACAGGTAACTCTGAATATTGAAAACTGCGAGAAGTTGAGAACAATATGTTGAAGACAATGATACGTCAACATGACAACATCATCCATACAAACTTCTGAAGAGATTGCTCTATGTTAACACTGGTGTTTGCAATAATCTTAAGTTTATTCCAACATGAAGGCCTATTAACAGTATTTTTGAATAGAAAGAAATATGGACCTTTTCAGTGAAGAAAAACAAAATTTTTATTTGGAGGATCATGAACAATCTACACAATGTAGAGGAAGCAGACCCTTTTGTTATATAGGTTGCCCGAAAGCAACAAGACCATTCTGCTTGCTGTGTATATTGGCTTGGAAAGCGAGAAAAATGCTTTAGCTTAACCGTTCATTCAATGAGGTCTGTAAGTTCCACACACAAGGGATTGTTGGAGTCAAAAATTCAGGACTCGAGATTAGGTAAGACTGATGCAAGTAGCATATGATTGAAGTACAGCTAAAGCTTGCTCCGTGATGGCCCTATTCCTCACTCGTTTCACCCAATCACCAACTATCTCCTCCGCTTGGCTACCTTTGACACCTTGTTCAAGGGCGGCTGCTGCTTCAGCAAGCTTTCCTTCGGCCATGTAATTATCAACTGTACTGATTACCGACTCAATCCCTTCACCAGAATGGTCAACTTCTTTCACCTATATGATAGTCAAAGGCAAGCATCAGATTATTTAAGCAACCTAGATCAATTCTTTATGTAGAAGGTAAATGCCATATTTTATACCTTTAGCCAGGTTGCAATATGTGCTAAAGAATGCGTCAAGATGCCACCCCCTCCTGGTGGAATTAGGCTGAAGTGCCTTAGGGTCCCTTTCAAGGAATTAAACTGCACAAAGAACATATGTCAAACAGTAATCTAAGAAAATTTCTTTCAATGTTATGACTGATTATCTGTTAGATTAGCGAATTACTAATGATTCAATAGAACTATCAAGCATCACTGCTTACAAAAAACAACATAGGTGAGGCTGCAAAAACTTGAAACACAATCACATCTATTACCAAATTTTAGCAACTCTTGCAGTAATCCCGTAAATCTTCAAACTAGACTCATAAAAACTGCTTAAAAGAAAGCTCATACTTTCTCCCAGTCTCCATGCTATAGCTAAGGTGCTAGTGAAAAGATAACATGGGAATTTCTGCCAGACCACTGATTTGCTGGTTCCACTTAGATGCCTGATGTTCTAATTTCAGCTCACTGAGGCATTTATTTAAAGAAGAGATAAACACCATTTTTGCTATCATGGAGACAATTTATATCTGGCTGTTGATCATGTAGTACATAATGAGGACTAATACTTCCTTTTCCTGTACATAATTAGACCAACTATGCGCCTTTCCAAAAAAAAAATTAGACCAACTATGAAAAAAAGAAGAAAAAAAGCAAAAGCATTTCTTGACAAGCTTGTCCTCATCATGTCCAACCCATTGGTTCAAACCAATCATATCTCTTTATAGTCCTCTAGCTTTCCAAGATTAGTCTCAATTCTCTATCCATCATAAAATCTTTAATTTCCATTCTGTATCAGGTTGAGAAGGTTCCCAACACAAATGAACCATTAACTCTGAAACAAGAAGCAAGCCTCCTCCTAGTTTGCTTTTAAACGCATATGGTATGCTTATAGGCTGACTCATCCCTGTATCATAGGAATAGCATTTAGGATACAGACTAAGTCTGAACTCAGACATTAAGCATGCATAAAAATGGTAAACCTAAATTACTTGAACGATTTCATCTATTGTCCTCTCCTCTATTTTTGGTTTAATTTTTTATCCGGCTGACACTTAAATCCAGTTCCCAGCACCAAGCCTCCCAGCTGAAGAAAACAAGAAATTCTTACTGCTGTTACAGTGTATATATTCCCAATGAGCAGGTTCAACTAGAAGTCCCCCTCCTTGACCATCCAGAAGAAAATCTTAGTGCTTGAGTGCTCTTCAAAGATTGAAGAAATTTTGGATTAAAAAAATCAGACCTTGGGAAATTTGATTGCCAACAAACCTACATATTCTTTATTTCTCAATGCAATATGACTACAGAGCCAATCCTAATTAAACAGAAAGCAATATTTGGTTAAAATAACGAGGAAGGTGAGAGATAGATGCAGCAACAAAAGGGTGCCAAAGACCATCTTTAGTTCAATTCATTTAGCATAGCAAGAAAACATTAATGTAACTCCAACGTTTGGATATAATTTTTCAAGTTAAAGACAATGAAAAAAAAAGGGGTAAAATATCCTTATCCCTTTAAGTTTTGATCGAAATTACACGACGATCCATTAGTTTTTGAAATGAACACTCCACCCCAAAAAAATATTTTCTGTGGGACATGTACGTCCAGCCGTTAGTCAACCGTTAGTATTTCCGTCAACTTGCTGACATGGCAAGAGTAAAAAAACAATTTTACCCTTGATTAATTTTTATAATTACTATTATATAATTTTATTATTTTTTATTAACTAAAAAAAAAGGGCTCCCCTCCCTTGAGAGCACCGGTTGCTGCTCCCCACCCTTCCCTTTTTTTTTAAAAAAAATATATATAATAATAATAATATTTAAATTAATAAAAAAAGAAAGGCCATTTTAGTCTTTTCACACTTTCTGTTAATGGTGTTTGCACTCATGGGGCGGAGTGTCCATTTTGAAAACTAATGAACTTCCGTGTAATTTTGATCAAAACTTAAAGGGGTAAGGGTATTTTACCAAAAAAAAAAATCATAAAAGCAGTACTTGTTTTCTGCATGGATAGAGGTATGTGGAGATGCTGCCACTGAAGGAAGAAAAGAGTGCACAAATTTATCAACAGCTAAAAAGGATGTATGTGAATGGTGCAAGGCATATCCATCCTCACAGCTTTTAATTATTGAAAAAAACCAAGATTTTATATACTTTTAGCCTGCCTCTATAAAAGCATTTAAAATTCCAAACTTCCATTTTATGAAAAATACCATGTCAAAAGTAAAGCATAAAATTTTGGCATAGAATTCTGCAAAGCACAAACAATCAATAATTTAACAAAAAGATTTTATTAGGATAGATGTTATCATTGAAAAGGACTCAGAATTCAGTAGCATATATCTCTAAGAGTACGAAACAACTTGCCTTTTGATTCAGCTCTAGTAGAGTGTCTGTTCCACGGTACCGAGTTTCTTCTGGAAGAGATGAAAGGACCAAATCTAATACTGAATCCTTCTCAATGCCTTCAAGGTAGGTGCGCAGAGCATCTATTTCTTTCTGGATTGGTAATCCTTTAGAAAGTGCATCTTCCAATGCAAGCGCTCCCTGTAGGACCCAAGAACAATCAAATTATGGCACATTCATGTACAAGTCAAGAAGAATTATTACCAAGAGCATCAATCACTAAATTCACTAAATAACATAAGTCAGATTCAAACTAAAAGTAAAAATAACATGAGACTGAGAAGAATAAAATGAGGAAAAGGTACCAAAGCGAGCTTGTGAACAGAATGACTCTTACGTGCCTCTTCAGATCGTGCATAGAAAGCCATACATAAGGCGTTTATCTACAAAAAAAAAAAAAAAATCGTGCTGAATGGCTAAAAATATGTGATACTTATTGATTATGAAAATAATTACCTGAGCATATACGAGGCATAACAAATATCTATTGCTCAACATCAGATTCATCTGAGCAACTAACAAACAATAACTACTTCCAGATATACATTTATGATTAATGTTTGTAACTGATCAACTATAAGTAGTTTCCTATTTACTAGACTCTCTTAACTGAGGTCACACTCATTCATCCTCAAATAATTTCTATGCTGATGCTTGATTTGGTACTTTATCAGAAACTATTCTAGCTTTCATTTTTTTTCTCTGAAAACGTACTAGTTGAACTCTATTTTGGTTTCTGTAATGTTGGAAATTCATAAACTGTTTAGATTATCAATCAACACATTCCAGGAAATGATCATATTCAGAAAATTTTAAATGGAAAAATCTTTAATTTTCCACTAGAAACAAAGGATGAAACCTGATACAGCATTAAAATGGAAGCTAAAAGCATTGATGTATGACGTTTGGATTGTCACTTTGCCCTGCATGCTATCTGCCCCAAAGTTAGAGCCAAGAGGTTTATATTGCAATCTATCAAATGAGAAAACTCTTTCAGCATAACTTTTAAGTTTTCCTGTTCCACCTTTTATTAAACATCCATCAAATATGCCACGAAAAGCATTTTTTTTAGTTCACTTTTTCATCCTAAATATTAGCGAAGTTATTTTTTGTGAGGTTTCATGTCCAAAAGTTTCCACCAAGAGATAGCTTACATGAAGATTTGCTTCTGCCATTTTTTCAATCTGTGCTGCTTTCTCACTTGCAATTGCTGCAGCCAGTTCTGCTTTTCCTAACTCCTGAGCTTTTTGCAACTTCATTTCAGCTTCTCTTTCCTGAAATAAGCAAGAACTAACAACTTGAGTTCATGAGTTATGAAATTATGCTATAGAATTCTTTGTTAGCATAAAACTATGTACCTTTTCTTCAATTTCCATCTTAAGTTTCTCTTCCATTTTTTCTTGAAGCGACTTTATAGCAGCTGCTGCTTTTGTTCTTTCTCTCTTTAATTCCTGAAAGTGGTAAAGTCAAATTCTCAGCAGCTTGAATCAGCAAAATAGAATAGTCATTTTTCTCTTTCTTTTAACTTGATTTTATTGCCCTTTGAAGGGCATATATGATTGCGAGTATATTCCAACTGTACCTAAACTGTAAATTTCCAAGCTCAAAATCCACAATACATAATACTTGAAAGAATAGCTTCAATTGATTATAAAAATATTGATGGAATTTCATTGACAAGCATAAAATTTATAGAAACTAATGGGATCAATTGTCCCAGTTTAATTCATAGTTTTTGGTTTTCCTTATGCCTTACAAACAAATCAATGTTATTCCAAACTGATATAAAGAACAATTGCCTCACCTTTTTCACAGTACAGAGGACTCAAAACAGGAAAAATACAAATCTACAAAATACTATAAAAATTGGATGAACTCTAACATGTGGGATAAATATTTTCTTTAAGGTGGTGAAATGCTAGAGCTTCACGTACCAATCACCACCTAGCATCTGCAGTTCCATAATGTGTTTGGTGATCAAGCACTATAGCAACTCAACTTTTAATCAAATTTCTAAACCACATATTAATTGTTTGTGTTAGACACAGAGCACCAACCCACCCATTCTGCCTCATATTTAGTCCTGCTGTAAAGATTCTACTGATAAAAAGACCAAGTGAATTCACCATAGATCAAAGCATGAACCGCAGAAGGGAGTCATGACGGCTGTGACAACTATGTGGCAAATTAAAGAGAATGATACATATGGGTTAGGAACCAAATACAAGTGAATTATCAAATGTTTGTCAACTTATACAGTAGACAGTAGGACAAAATACCTCTTCTGGAGGAGTTCCCTAAAAGACAATAATTCACTTAATGGCACAAAAAAGGATATAGTTCAAAAAGAAAGAAAGAAAAATTCCATTGTATTAAATCCTTACAAATAAAAAAGAGAAAAATCAGAGCACAGAAACTACCAGAAAAAAAAAAGAGAGATTGAAATGGGAAAAAAAACTACATTTTTTCTCTTTCATTAAAGACATGAAGAAAGAAATTACTGTGGTGATGAATCCAGGGAAGATCTTACCTTTCAGTTTTTACTTTTTACATAGCAACAATAAAAGGAGAAAGAAAGGCACCATCACCAATGAAGAACTAGACCAAGCATTAGTGGTGAAAAAAAATTGTTTTTTAAAGACATCATAAAACAAGAATCTAAAATGAGCTATGACCTAAATGATTAATTTGCAAAGCAAGAGCAAGGGAAAATAGGAAGTGAGGCATGAGAGAATCAGTCAATGGCGTGTAAGTAAGAAACTAAAGTTACCCCATAAGTATAGAACTGAGAAGCAATAACAAAAAGCTTGGTGATCAATCATGAGAAATATAACATAATAAAATGAATGAAAATATGAAAACAACTATAACCTTATCCAATATTGCTGCCTCTTCGGTACGCATTAGTTCTCTGGCTCTTAAATCCCTTAATTCCTTTTCATATTTCTCCTAAAGAGAGAAAAAAAAAAAAGAAGAGAAATAAAAGCATCAGCAAACAGTATGGCATGACCAAAATGATGTAGCAGAATTAAGAATCGAGATATTTTTACTAGAACCTATCGTTCAAACTTCAGACCTTCATCGCTCGTTTTTCTTCAGCAAAAGCATGTGCATCCAGCTCAGCTTGCCGCTTTTCAGCAGCATGAATGGCTTGTAGGAAATCAAGAATTAACTTTCCATCCTTGGATAAATATCCCTCATTCAGTTCCTCAATTGCTGTACCAAAAGCCTAATGTGTAAAAAAAAAATGAAATCTAGTGTTAGTTGACACTCTCCTTTATCATATGTACTAAACAAAAAATATGAGATGTATATAACCTCTGTTTCTTTAGAAAGTTGCTCGTATTTTCTGTTTAGAGAAGTTAAGTAGCTCTCATCTGCCTTTTCCCTAAGATGATATGCATCAAGAAGAGAACTTGGAGCTTCAATATCTTTACTTGGTTTATCCTGCAACAAAGGAACACTGGATGTGATTCTGTATCAAGTCTGATAAAAATAAGGAAGAAAGTACTTTTCACTATATATATAGAGATGTAGAAATAAATAGATACATACATGCATACATACAAACACAAAGAACATGCTCTCAGGTGCGCTTTAGCCACCTCAATTCACAGTCTTCTCAATTATAAAAACAAAGACATAAAAGAAGCTTTAATCCTTCAGATGTTGCGACCACTAGCCAGTTTCTTTGGGGATCAAACCTCCCTATAAATCCTTGCCTAGAAAATAAACTAGGAAATGCAGTGGTTCTTTGTCATCTTCAAGCATTAGCTATGTATTTACACATACAGTGGACAACCTCTAAATCATTAGCTTATATATTGACACATAGAGTGGAGCAAGCCTCACCATCACACTTCTTGTTCTTTTTACAACCACAAGGCAGATACCAAAGTTAAGAAAATCAAACAAAGAAAACATGAACAATCATGGAGACAAGTAGAGTTTCAATAAGTTTCATTGACCCACCTTTACAGAATAAGAATGGTTTTCAAGAGGTTACAACTCAGAAACAACATAAATGAAGGGTGTTAAGAAGAAAAACCAATGAGAGGAACAAAGGATACCTCTGCTATGTCTGCTGTAGTAGGATGCAAAGATGGCACAGTTTTTATTTGACTTTCTTCAGGGGCTAAACTAGGCAATTCAACTCCTTTACTCGGTTCATCCTGCAAGAGAGGAATATCATAAGTGGGTCATATTGAGCCTGTGCAGTATAATTATAACTTGATAAAGCTAGGTAGTAAGCATTGATTTTCAGGAATGCACAGAAAGGATAAAGAACAGGCTGGTAGTGTTCTTGCCACCTCACCTGACATTCTTCATTTATAAACGCATAAATACACAAGGAGCATGACATTCTTCATTTATATATGCATAAACACACAAGGAGCATCAATATCTAGCAAGTTACAACAGATAAACCAGTTTCTTTTAACCTCCACATAAAGCGGTACCCTACCCACAAAACAAGGATAGGCACTCTGGTTTCTTTACGTCCTGAAACATTTCTTTATGCATCCATCCATTCTATTAAGAAAGACTGCTAGATTCCTAGGTTCAGGTAAATCATATAGAAAGAAAATATGAATGTGCATAAACACAAACATGATGTTTCAATGGTTTTTATTGTGCAAACAAGTGACAATGGGCTAAGGCGTGTCACTGTCATAATTTGGGTTGCAGAGACGTGGGAATCAGTTAGAAATACTGTACTAACAATAACAAGGTAATCCATGATGTTTAGTTCATATTGAAGTGCATCTGATCCACCTTCAATAGAATAGTAATGTCTTGCATATCAATTAGCAAAAAGATAGAATCCTGCATGGATGATTGAGTATTCTTCAAATTGCATAACATCTATAAGCCCAAGAGATCACCATCAGCGTAAATATAGGGTGCAGGGAAAAAATGTACCTGCTGTCTGTCTGCAGTAGTAGGAGACGGGACAGTTTTTGTCTCCCCGAGCGATGCACTAGATTGGTTATCTACTGGAGTATCTTGAATTTCCTTGTTTGGTATCGTTGTAGTTTCAGACTCAACCTTTTTAAGATTCCCTTCAGCTGATACAGCAGCATCCGCACTGTGATCAGCAGATGGCAAGCTGCTTGGAGAATATTCTGGTAATTCCCTTTCCGGCACAGGTTTTATATTTTCTCCGAGTGTCTCATTCGATTTATCTTCCACAGTAAATTGGATTTCTCCTTGGGTTTCACTAGACGTTTCAGGCTGAGGAGGAAGATCGATATGAGTTGGAACCTTTTGCTCGGGCAAGTCCACAGAAACAACTTGGATATCCTTCTCATCCTTCTCATCAAAACCAACTTTCTTCGAATCAATAGGAACCTTGGGGTTTTCACCGAGATATTGATCTAAGTACCCAGCTCGGTATGCAACCAAGACAGCACCACCAATGATAGCACTTCCCAGGACAACTTTTGAAAGCCCACTCTTCGATTCAGGTGGACGAGGTTTTGGAGTTGCATTTTTTCCAGGAGAGGTCGAAAATTCCTTTCTCGAATAAACAAACGGTGACGAGCGCTACATTTTCGCCATGCATTATAAACACAACAGTTATAAGGCATAGTACACCGGAACTCGAAACTGAACACTGAAACTTACAACAGTTAAATGTACCTGAGAAACAATCTGCCTTGGTGTTCTCCGGCGATGTGATAATTCCAAAATCGACCTTCGCAGCATGCCGCCGGTTTTTTTTTTCTTTAATAGGGACTTCGAATTTAAATTGCGGTGGAGGTGTTTGAGAAAATGGCTGGGAGAGGAAGTGAGGGTTTTACAGGAGGAGCTGCTTTGGGGTTTAAACCGTTTGCATTGGAACAAATTGTTTTCCGGTGAAGTACTTTTCGGGGCGTTTCGGTGGAGCGACGAATCACGATCGCTTTCCTGGGGAGGTGAGACGCCCAATGCGAATCGCCGTAGGGGGGGACTTGGAACTTGGAGTTGAAATTGTGCAGTATCGTGGCACTGACAGCGTGGAACCATTCAGAAATTTACCCTCACATTACTCTCTTTTTTATTTTTTATTTTTCCGTAAAAACAGAAAAAAAAAATATTGCTATTTTCAGTTCAACTTCATTCATTTTTTTTCTTTTTATCTTTTAATTTGGAAAAAAAAAAGAATAAAAACTACTGCATCTACTCTTAAATAAAATAATAATAATAATTGAATATTGTTTCGATCATTTAAGTATTTGTTCCCTTTTATTTAATTTTGTGATATATTTTTATTGAACTAACTAATATTATGTTAAGCAATTACTTCCTCCTTTTGAAGTGTGAACCAATTCAAGTGTAGGGAAAATAAAAGTTAAGTATATTTATTTATTTTGGATTTGAGGCGTGATAATGGTTATTAGTTTGCCTATGATGCTCTTGTTTATTTTTTTCTCCATTACCCACTCAAAAAAAAGAGGGAATGAAGAATAAGAAAAAAAACAAAAACATGTAGGGTAAAATAATCATCTCCTCAATTTTAATTGAAATTTTAAACTGATTTATGAATTTTTTAAATATACACTTTACTCCAAAAAAATATTTTTCGCTAGATATATAGGTACAGTATTAGTCAATTGTTAATGTTTTTATTAGTTTGAGAATGTTATAATATTAAAATGATAATTTTATCATTTATTAATTTTAAAAATTATTATTATATAATTTTTTAATTTTTTTATTAATTTTAAAAAATAAAGAGAGTTGAGGAGCACTAATAGAGGCTCCTTAATTGTTTTTAAAATTTATATAATAATAATTTTTTAAATTAATAAAAAAATATTTTAATCATTTCATATTTTCTATTAATGATGTTTACACTTTTTTAGATAAATTGTCTATTTTAAAAAATTAATAAACTCAAATGAAATTATTAGATGTGGGAGTATTTTCCCCAAATATGTTTGCATATTGTAAATAATAAAATGTACTGTGGCTTTTATTAAAAGTTGCTAAGATACTGGTCATTTTACATGACAAGTTATCTTCCTAAAATAAAAAAAAAAAGAAAAATATGCATCATTTATAGCATTGAACTTAATTCAAGTATTAGTTTTTAGCCCAAATTTTAATTGTTCAAAACTTAAATATAATACCTCAAATGAGGAAATGAGAAAATTATATTAACGCAATTAAGTACCCCATTTCATAAAATTTTGTCATTTAGGTTTTCTTAAATCTCAAGTGTCAATTTCACCTTTGAAATAATTTAATTTAATCTTGCTAAAAAGTCCTTCTAAAGTAACCTAATCTAAGTGGTCTTTTTAATTATGACCCTAATCAATAGTTATTACTTACTAAAATACAACATTAAGTGTCTAAAACAATTTTTTATTGAAAATTTTTTGCTATTAACAATATTTTCCTTAATGGTAAGATATTTTGAGTACTTTTATTAACATATCTACTATTAGTTAAAATTCCTGAAAAATTTTATATAGCTTTAGATTTTGTTCAGCATGTGAAAAATATGAAAAAAAACAAATATATAAAAATGTAAAAAAAAAAGAAAAAAACTTATTTATTATTTTCATATAATTGGTATTTTATATCAATACTTATTCTTTATTTATTTTAAAAATAATAATAATAGTGTACATAAAGATACATCTTTTATCTGTTTGGAAATAATAATTATATATTAATGAAAATTAGCATTAGTAATAGTATGTAAATTTTGTGTCTTGTGCAAAATATGTATTAGATTCGTGCAAAATTTATTACATTTAATCTTAATGTAAAATTAAGATTCTAAAGATAACGTAATTCAAAGTAAAATTTAACATTATTTATTTATTAAATAAATTTTTTTAATAAAATTAAAATTTTTATTTATAAATTAAATAAATATTATTTTTTAGATAACTAATGATGATAATAATAATAACAACAGGAACCAAAAATTTGCATCAATGAAGTTATTATAATAATATTATATTTATTTATTTATAATATTTTCTACTTAATATAACATTAAAATAATTAAATACATAAGGAAATAATCAACAAAATATAACTTTTCAGCGTCTTTTTTTTTAAACAATTAATTGTAATCCCAAAACCTATAAAAGCCAAAAATCAGCGTCTTTTTTTTTAAACTCATAACTTTTCAGCGGCATAACAATGAAGGTACATATGGAGGCACTGCATAAAATGTTGAAATTTCTAAAGTTAAAAAAGTCAAAAGCTAACATTTTTTATATTTTTATAACTTTCCATATGTCAGCCTAAGAGAAAAAAAACGTGACTCAATGTAGAGCCAAATTTGGGTCTTCAAATTATATATGTTATAGATGTTAAAGGTGAAATTTGTTTATCACTTTATTTAAATTTTATTTAATTTTGTTTTTATTAATTTTTTAATAAAAAAAACAAATTTAAAATATTTCACAAAATATTTGATTAATGACACGTGGTAAAGTTCGATCGATTCTATTATTTTATATCCACAAGTTATTAAAATTGAAAGTGTCAAATGACAAAATTAAATATTAACCTATAATATAGTGACAAATTTGACATTAATCTCAAAATTTAACATAAAATTAAACAAAACTCACAATATGATATATTATAAAAATAAGAAAAAAATTAAAACTTATAAGTGTGATGAAAATAAGATGAAAAGCGAGACTTTTGTTGGTGCAAATAGGTTTTATGTCACGACCCATCACTTCTTTCGAGTCCGTGACAACCGTCGCGAGGTCTCAGTAATCATTCATTACTCGGTATGTCAACCGAAACCTCGCAAGGCTCTTGCATCAGTTTTTCACTTCCCCTGTGAGCAATAGTCACTAAATATCGAGTTTTAAGAGAATATAAATTATTTTAGATCGAAAACAATCAAAATAAAATTTTGACCACACATGGATATTTTGGTCATTTTTATCTGAAAATTTCGAAACCTGATAAAAATACAACGTATGGTAAAAAGATATCCATTTTCGATTAAAAATAAATTTTTGCAATCTAAATCATCCATTTGGAGTGAAAAGTTGACTAATTAGACTAAATAAAAATATTCGATAATATATTCTATTTTCTTATAAAACAATTTTTATAGAACTATGCATAAATAATTTTTGTAGTGTGAGAACAAAATAAATTCATACACATAGTAATACAGTAAACCAGGTATTCAAAATTATCCTACAGTG
>NC_030850.1:5725619-5733805 GCF_000208745.1 Theobroma cacao
TGCATGGGCAAGATGAAATTTCAAGCTTAATATTAAAAATCTTACCTTTAGTCATCAATTTCTTGAAAATTCAACAATTTTTCCTTAGTTTTGCCTCCTTAGGGTTTTTCTTTTCTTTTCTTCTCTTTTCTGCAGGTGCTGGTCGGCCTTGAAATGCTGAGTGGAAGAGTGTGGGCTGGTTTTTAAATGGCAATATAAAAATATTAAATTTTTGACACATATCACCTTTTTATTGGTCAACTTGTTTTAACTTAATTTTTAAGCCTTTTCTCACCACCACAAATGCTCTAATATTTATCCACAGCATAAAATAATAAGAGGTAGAATTCTGGAGCGTGACAAATGTCATGGTGGTGTAAAATTATAATTTTGCCATTGGGGTGGTAAAATTACCATTTTACCCTTATACTCTGAAAAATACCGGAATTAAATTTTTTTTTTCACTTCTTAACTTCAAATCATACTCCAATACTCAAATCATACTCTAATAAGTCAAATGGGGTCAAAAAATCTTTTCTAAAAATTTTCATTTTGTCCCCATGTGGCAAATGACCATTTTGCCCCTGGATAGTGAAAATTTCGTTTGACTCCAAATTCATCCTCGAACTTCAAATCACCATATTAAACCATTCTGGTACTTTAATATCCTTAATTTCATTTTAAATTCTCTATTTGATCTAGTTCGAGGCTTAAATCAACTTTGTTGTACCTCTAGGTACAATACCTACTTTTGTAAATTTTTCGAAACTCTCATAGCATGCAATCATGCTATCATCACATGTATGTCATGACAAGTATTTTATAAGGTCGGGCTTTACATTTTAGATGGAATTTAAGGAACTGGCAAAATTGACTTCGAAGTGAGCTTTTCAATAAACACTATCTTTAACACTTATTTCGCCATCATTACTCGGTATGTAAAGAGGAATAATGCGAATAGCCTTATAGATACAATGAAACCAAAGTCTAATTTCGTGTTGCACTTTACGAGAGCAAACCGTAAGATACACCCGAGGGTTTGAAAAAGTTATTTGACCTTAGAGCTTTCTTTCTGTAGCAAATAGATTATAAGAAATTTAGATGTTTTTGTAGTTGATGGGAACTTAAGTGTTTATGTTAATAGAATATAACACTTTTCTTACTTTTGATATTTCTGCAATTGTTTTATTTTTTATTTGATGTCTCAAAATAGTTGGCAACAAGCCTTTTATATAAGCTTGTAAGTGGCTCTTCTTTAAGGATACAATCATTTCATTAAGGCATCATTTTTCTACAATACATATTTACATTTTGCTAGACATAACTTTTTGATAAAAGTATTGTTTCAATAATTATCTTATGAAAAGAAAACTATTCATTCGATAAAATATACTCTTTAAGTTATAATTTGAAACAATAACTTTTAATATTTAACTTTTAAACTATGATATTTTTTCAATTTGTTTCATTGTTTTTAGATGTCATTTTATTGAGAGATATAATCATTAACATGAAAATTTACCTACAATTTAATAGTCACACTATATCACTTTATGTGACATAACTTTTGAGTTAAGATAGCTTTTCATTATGTAACATAACTTTTTATTTTGAAAATACATTAACAAAATTTTATAAGAATGATTTATAAAATTATTTGAATTCATGAGTTAAAATTATACTCTCGGACGAAAATAAATTATTAAAAGTTGTGAAGTTAAATTGTAAGATAGAAGATAAAAACTATTTTTACACTTTTTTTTATTTCTTAACTAATTTTAGGAAAAATACAAAATCTTTTGGATAGTAATCCAAAAACTAAAAAATGAAAATTAATTAAAAAGTTGTGAAAATTACATTTTAAAGATTTACCCCTTTTTTTTTTTTTTTCAAAATTGCATTCTTTGGCATTCTAATTATTTGCTCCTTTTTTTTTTCTGCCAGCTTCAACCTAGAAAACTAAAAAGCGGCCGCCTTCAACAGACCCGCCAAACCAAGCCAAAATAACAAAGCGCGGGACAGTCGTAAAGCTTTCTCGCCTACTTTCAATCGATCCAGTGCTGAAATACATACAAAAAATGGGTCACAACAAGCCCCGGCGGTTTAAAACCCATCATTCTCATCGGGGACAGTCAAGCCGAACCCATCAATTCCAAAGGTAATTTTTCAAAACTCCCTCAATTTTCCGTTTCACGTTTAAACCATTTCAACTTTCAAATCCCAACTTCGAAGTTTCTCTCTCTCTCTCTCACTCCTTTTTTTTTTTTAATTTTGCTGTAATTTTCCAGGGAAGATGATTCTCTCCCACCTGATCAGCGTACTAATTCTGTAACCACATTTTAATTAGTTCTGTACTTTTGTTTCTTCCTTCAATTTCCGTTGTGTTTGGTATTTTACCGCAGTGGTAAATTTTTTTTTTTCGTTTTGATTGCAGCTCCTGAAGAGGACCCAAATGTTCCAAAAATTCAACTTGCCATGTGGGTATGTTGTTTTCTTCTACAACCTGCTACCTTTTTTCTTAAAATGTTTGTTTTTGTCTTTTTTTTTTGTCTCACACCTAGAAGGCATATTTGTATGCTTTACTTTAATATTACACCAAAACAGCTGTTATTGAACCTTTTAGGTGTTGCTAGAATTTGTGCTAGGAAATTTCTTATTAATCAAATGCTGGATGACTTTTTTCCCCTTAAAAAGTGGCTTATAGTGGGTAAATGACTTATAAATTGTTCTAAATTCATGCATGTCCTATAATTTTATCATGTTGCATGTCATATGCTTCTGATGCGACTCTGACTCTGCTGCTGGAATTGGTGGCTATCAAAATGCTAAGTGCTAAGCAATGTCTAGTTATTGTCTTGTTGAGTTTTAGTTTTAATTTTTAACCATTCTAGGGTTTTTCTTATTATCATGGATAAAATCGATGGTGTTGGCCTTTCTTTTCCTTTAGTTTTCTTCTCCTTTTTAATGGTTGTCTGTATCAATTACTGTAACTGATTTAATGTTATTGACTCAGGATTTTGGACAGTGCGATGCAAAAAGGTGCACTGGGCGGAAACTTGCGAGATTTGGGATGTTGAAAGAAAGTATCTGCTATAAAAATTCCCTTCAAATTTAATTTGGTTATGCATGTTTGGGTTTGTCTTATTTATTTCATGTAAAACATGATTTTCCCTCTGTAGACATTGTTATGCAGGAATGGTTTGTAGTTGTTTTGCATGAGAAATTTATCATAGTGTTGGATTCAAGATAAAGCTGTATCATAACAAATGCCGGAGTAAGCAGGAGTGGGATAAGTTAAGAGATTATTAGTGTGAAATTGGGTGATCAATTAGTCTGCCAATGGGTGTTTGATGGCATTTTTAAAAATCTATTTTGAGCAATAAGATTTGCAAACTTGCTATACAGAAAGGAAAAAGAGGACATTTCCTAGAAAATTGCTAAGGGCTTCTAGGAAGTGATAAAAGGAAAATCAACATAGAATAGCGGGAGCAAACTGATTCTTGGTCCAGATATTAACATTACTGTTTAGCTAAGGCATCAGCCTTCTTATAGCTGATCCAGAAAGTTGCTGCCCTTATAAGTTACCGTTAACTGATGCTTTAGGAAAATGAAATTTCAATTTCACTTTTGGGGACTTGGAAATTGGTTCAAATATTGTGGTCAGGCTATTTGTTCATTTTAGAATCTAGTGGCATGGCTGGCACTAATAAATAATCTCCATGATTTGCTGATGATCAATTTAGAGAATAGTAGTAATTACTGAGTAAGATCAATTAATTAATTCATTCATGTTTGACTACAAGTACATCTTCACTTTTCACTAATCTGGAGTTTGAATGATTTCATGCAGGACTTGCGTGTGAATAGTGGTTTTGGGGGCATTGTTTTAAGGTGCTTACAACAACTTTTCAAATTTGCTTTTACTAAGTTTATGGTGTATCTCATCACCTCAAACAATATCACCTAATATTGTGCAATTTGGAGGTCTATATTTTGTTTATACACTGTGACCAACTTGGTGATCTGGTATATAATGGATGAGAAGCACATATTCTTTTCTTTCTGCTGGATTGATACTCATCTTTTACATGGTTCTCATCAATGTATGCTGTTGTCCATGATCCCCTTCTACGTTATTGACTGATCCTTATCAGCTTCTCATGAACATATTTGAGCCAAAGAACATATTTTGTTGATGGTAGGGGCATCTGTTTGGCTTTATTTTGTGGTGAAAATGCATGATCAGTGATGAGTTGGGCTTGTAGAAAACCTCATAATATTTATGGGGCTGACTGCTAGAGAACCTGTTGTTCTGTACTAATATCTTCCTCATGGTTGATATGAGACTAGTTCATGCGTCTAAGAATGCACCTGATTAATGTTGGAAAGCAAGCTGCCAGAACATCTTCTATTGCTTTTACCAAACAATTTTTGCAAGCTTGTGTCTTCTGCCTTGGCATAATTTGCTTTGATTTCCATATTTCTTATTATCTGCTTTAAACCTCTGTTGGCAGTCCTGTTGGTAGTCAATGTGTCTCAAAAGAAGATTACGACTTAATGAAGAGGAAAGGATTAGCTGTTGTGGATTGCTCATGGGCACGCCTGAGTGATGTACCCTTCGTGAAGCTGCGGGGTGGTGCTCCTCGCTTGTGTATGAATATAAACTTTTCAATTGGTTGCTATGTGACTCATGCGGCATCTTGTCTAACGTACAGATTTTGGCATTTTTTCCTTGCTTAACAATCTACTAGTACTTGTTTTTACCTCATATACTGATATCCTGTAGATTACTTGATGCAGGCGCATATGAAAATTTATTTAGTATTTTAGTTAGTTTAAGATTTTATTTTATTTATTTAGTTTGAAATTCTTTTTCCTATATTTATTAGAATTTTAGTACTTTAAGTCTTTATTTAGGATTAGAATTACTATTTGATTAGGATTTATCTTAACTATTATAAATAAGTATCTTAGGTAGAAGATTATCATCTTTTGTTATTTTGAATATTTATTCAAGAGGTTTCTTAGAAAACCCAATTATCTTTTTATTGTTCCAACACAATCAACCCTATTCTAGCCCTAATTGTTGAGTTCTAATTGCCCTAAACCTTTCGGCTACATCATTACTGCTAGTACACGCAATTGTTATCCACAAGGTTGGAGATCTATATGATGTCTTCAGGGGCTGAATTTATCACATTTGTGTCTTAACAGTTAACATGGTGCAAACCTTTCCTTAAATCTCATTGAATAGTAGTGAAAGCCTTGTCAATGATTTCAACACCAAGAAGTCCCCATTGATCTATTCTTATCATGTCACACCAACAAGCCAGGAGTTCTTTCTTGATTGAATTTTTTTCATTGAATTGTATGAATTAAATAGATTGCCTTGGTTGTATGACATAAATGCAAGTTGATGTCATTGTTCTTGCACTGTTGTGGAATTGCAGTCCATGAGGTGTTTGATAATGTTTTGATATCAATAATATCCGAGCTTGGTAGTAGTAGCATTTTTCAGAAAAGTGAGATATATGTTTTATGTTGCAATTTGATTTTTATTATTTTTGACACAGATGAGTTACTTTTACTTTATAAAGTGTTTATTACCTATTTGATGTCTTATTACAATAGTATTTGTATATGAAATCAATTACTTTTAACTTGCATAACATTTGATGACAAAATTTAAATGACACCTTGAAATTAATAATGGTTTTTCCTGTGCTTATTAGTGCAAATTTTTACTATTTACTTTAGTGGCCTTCATACGTTAAACAAAATGAAAGTCCTTCATATTTTATTGGTGTTCCATTGTTTTCAGTTGTCCTGTTTTACGAATTTGATGAGTGTCATGGAATTGCAGTGCCGTGGCTAGTGGCTGCAAACCCAGTAAATTATGGTCGACCATGTCAGCTATCATGTGTAGAAGCTTTATCTGCAGCTTTACTGATATGGTAGTTTTCTTTTTAACCACCATTTCAACAGTTTCCACCACCTAGTGCTTGTCTTGCCAACCTGAGAACATGTTTTCAACCATTTTATTTTTTTGACATGTGCATGCCTTAACAGCTATGAGCTCTGGTTCTGTTTTAGAATGGTGAATATTGTGATTTGAATCTGTTGGGAAGGATGTGCCATAGAATAATATGCTAGCTGTAATGAGTATGAACCCTATTTTATATAATCAACATTTGGAGCTTATTCTATGACCTAAATGTAAATTGTTTATGTGCTATAGATGTTCCATGGATGGGAGGGGGGACATCTGTTAGATATTGTGGCAATTTGGTTTGTACCAGTCATGCTGCTTTCTAACTACAGAATGTCAAAGGAGCTTTGGCATCATCTTCAAATTTTGGCATTTTATAAAATTAAGGATGCATCCTTTACATATAGTTTTGGCATTGTTTCCAAACTTGAGTAAGATTGGTCCAACATGCTTTGGTCTTTCCGAGACGCATTTTGGGAAGCTAATATGTCACTGAGTGTCAGATATGTTCATCAATATAATTTTCCGAATTTGTGTTCCTTTCTTTTGATATAACAGTGGGGAAGAGGAAACTGCGAATTTGTTGTTAGGCAAGTTCAAATGGGGTCATGCCTTCCTGTCCCTCAACAGGTACTTTATTATTAAGTTTTTGGCCCAAAAAAGTTTAAATTTCTCAAAATGCATGATCCATGTGTAAGATGGAAAACATCAATGAAAACTTGAATTCTGCTGAAAAGATATTACAAGTCTACGCTTGAAGATGAATTAGCAGTCACTTATTTTTTTGCTTTCCGAAGGTATTGCAAGGGAAATTGCTACTCTGGAATTCAATTTTAAATTCTCATTTCTCCATATTAGAGCTGACTGATGTCTATATGAGATCTCTCAAAATCCTGATTCAATGCCCATCCAAATGAATAGAGCCAAAATAGACAAAGTTCTCTGTTCTATTTCTCACTAAAGAAAGTAACTTAAAACTTAAGCAATTGTCCTCCCTCAACTACTCTATGAATCCATTTAATCACAAACTCCGTAGGCATAATATAAAAAAAGCTACAACCTAGCCATGATTTTGGCTTTGTTTATTTATGTAATAATTTGTTTTAATCTATTATGCCCAAAATTGCATGAATCTATGGCCTCTGTTTATTAACGCTACCTGGTCATGTTGAAGTCCCCCTGAAACACAAGCATACAAGAGTGCGCGTGATCAATTATTTTCATTTTTTTTTATCATGGAGTTAAGAGGGAAGGTTTTTCATGCTTTTGATTTCCATCTATCGTGTCTGGTATCCACTACTTGGGTCTCAAGTTCATGGGAATGTGGTTTTATTTTGGTCTCGGGTTAGCTACTGGCAAGGCTACAAATTTATGTGAGCTGGGAATGTATATCAGAGCTTTGAACAATTATCAGAAAATAAGGCCCAACTACATCCTTTAAAGTAAAGAAGTTACCGAACAATAACTACGGTTACTTTGAAAATTATTCTAGAAAGCATCCATATCATGTACTTACTGCTAATAATATAACATATATCGATTTCTGGCAACATTGTTTACAATGGAATTATGACATTCTTCCTGACATGTTTTCAAATTGTTGTCATATTTGATTGGTGCAGGGAACTTTTGAAGGCATATTCTGAATGTGAAAATAGTGGTGATATCATTTCAGTCCAAAATTCTTGGCTTTCCCAACAAAGTCAGGTTCCTAAGGTTCTGCCAGATGCAGAAGGTAAATTTACTTTTGCAGTTGTCAAGCCAAAAAAAGAAGAAGAAATTTTCCATATAACCTTTAAGCAACATCTGCAAATTTTTGTGGAACTGAGAATAGGAGTATAGGATGATGATTATGACAACAACAATCTAATGCTCTTTCCTACCATATGCGGCTGGTTACAGTGGGTCCTATTATGCCATTGTGCTATGCTTAGGACCATAACTTGAGCAAGTTGAGTAAAAGCAAGGTCCTTTTTAATAGTTTCCACCTATGTCTTCTTTGGTCTTCACCTCCACCTTTTGGCGCATACATTCTGCATTTATTCATATTTTGGGGTATTTCTAGACCTTCTCACATTTTGAGACCACCAGAAGTGTAAATTTCTCATTTTGTCATCAGCCCATGCTATACAATTTTTTACCAGGAATGATGTCAATTCTGATCTTTGGCTTACACCAGCTGAATTACCAGTACTTTCTTGCTGCTGTTTCAAATGAA
>NC_030850.1:5735921-5772620 GCF_000208745.1 Theobroma cacao
GCGCATATGAAAATTTATTTAGTATTTTAGTTAGTTTAGGATTTTATTTTATTTATTTAGTTTGAAATTCTTTTTCCTATATTTATTAGAATTTTAGTACTTTAAGTCTTTATTTAGGATTAGCATTACTATTTGATTAGGATTTATCTTAATTATTATAAATAAGTATCTTAGGTAGAAGATTATTATTATCATCTTTTGTTATTTTGAATATTTATTCAAGAGGTTTCTTAGAAAACCCAATTATCTTTTTATTATTCCAACACAATCAACCATATTCTAACCCTAATTGTTGAGTACTAATTGCCCTAAACCTTTCGGCTACATCATTACTGCTAGTACACGCAATTGTTATCCACAAGGTTGGAGATCTATATGATGTCTTCAGGGGCTGAATTTATCACATTTGTGTCTTAACAGTTAACATGGTGCAAACCTTTCCTTAAATCTCATTGAATAGTAGTGAAAGCCTTGTCAATGATTTCAACACCAAGAAGTCCCCATTGATCTATTCTTATCATGTCACACCAACAAGCCAGGAGTTCTTTCTTGATTGAATTTTTTTCATTGAATTGTATGAATTAAATAGATTGCCTTGGTTGTATGACATAAATGCAAGTTGATGTCATTGTTCTTGCACTGTTGTGGAATTGCAGTCCATGAGGTGTTTGATAATGTTTTGATATCAATAATATCCGAGCTTGGTAGTAGTAGCATTTTTCAGAAAAGTGAGATATATGTTTTATGTTGCAATTTGATTTTTATTATTTTTGACACAGATGAGTTACTTTTACTTTATAAAGTGTTTATTACCTATTTGATGTCTTATTACAATAGTATTTGTATATGAAATCAATTACTTTTAACTTGCATAACATTTGATGACAAAATTTAAATGACACCTTGAAATTAATAATGGTTTTTCCTGTGCTTATTAGTGCAAATTTTTACTATTTACTTTAGTGGCCTTCATACGTTAAACAAAATGAAAGTCCTTCATATTTTATTGGTGTTCCATTGTTTTCAGTTGTCCTGTTTTACGAATTTGATGAGTGTCATGGAATTGCAGTGCCGTGGCTAGTGGCTGCAAACCCAGTAAATTATGGTCGACCATGTCAGCTATCATGTGTAGAAGCTTTATCTGCAGCTTTACTGATATGGTAGTTTTCTTTTTAACCACCATTTCAACAGTTTCCACCACCTAGTGCTTGTCTTGCCAACCTGAGAACATGTTTTCAACCATTTTATTTTTTTGACATGTGCATGCCTTAACAGCTATGAGCTCTGGTTCTGTTTTAGAATGGTGAATATTGTGATTTGAATCTGTTGGGAAGGATGTGCCATAGAATAATATGCTAGCTGTAATGAGTATGAACCCTATTTTATATAATCAACATTTGGAGCTTATTCTATGACCTAAATGTAAATTGTTTATGTGCTATAGATGTTCCATGGATGGGAGGGGGGACATCTGTTAGATATTGTGGCAATTTGGTTTGTACCAGTCATGCTGCTTTCTAACTACAGAATGTCAAAGGAGCTTTGGCATCATCTTCAAATTTTGGCATTTTATAAAATTAAGGATGCATCCTTTACATATAGTTTTGGCATTGTTTCCAAACTTGAGTAAGATTGGTCCAACATGCTTTGGTCTTTCCGAGACGCATTTTGGGAAGCTAATATGTCACTGAGTGTCAGATATGTTCATCAATATAATTTTCCGAATTTGTGTTCCTTTCTTTTGATATAACAGTGGGGAAGAGGAAACTGCGAATTTGTTGTTAGGCAAGTTCAAATGGGGTCATGCCTTCCTGTCCCTCAACAGGTACTTTATTATTAAGTTTTTGGCCCAAAAAAGTTTAAATTTCTCAAAATGCATGATCCATGTGTAAGATGGAAAACATCAATGAAAACTTGAATTCTGCTGAAAAGATATTACAAGTCTACGCTTGAAGATGAATTAGCAGTCACTTATTTTTTTGCTTTCCGAAGGTATTGCAAGGGAAATTGCTACTCTGGAATTCAATTTTAAATTCTCATTTCTCCATATTAGAGCTGACTGATGTCTATATGAGATCTCTCAAAATCCTGATTCAATGCCCATCCAAATGAATAGAGCCAAAATAGACAAAGTTCTCTGTTCTATTTCTCACTAAAGAAAGTAACTTAAAACTTAAGCAATTGTCCTCCCTCAACTACTCTATGAATCCATTTAATCACAAACTCCGTAGGCATAATATAAAAAAAGCTACAACCTAGCCATGATTTTGGCTTTGTTTATTTATGTAATAATTTGTTTTAATCTATTATGCCCAAAATTGCATGAATCTATGGCCTCTGTTTATTAACGCTACCTGGTCATGTTGAAGTCCCCCTGAAACACAAGCATACAAGAGTGCGCGTGATCAATTATTTTCATTTTTTTTTATCATGGAGTTAAGAGGGAAGGTTTTTCATGCTTTTGATTTCCATCTATCGTGTCTGGTATCCACTACTTGGGTCTCAAGTTCATGGGAATGTGGTTTTATTTTGGTCTCGGGTTAGCTACTGGCAAGGCTACAAATTTATGTGAGCTGGGAATGTATATCAGAGCTTTGAACAATTATCAGAAAATAAGGCCCAACTACATCCTTTAAAGTAAAGAAGTTACCGAACAATAACTACGGTTACTTTGAAAATTATTCTAGAAAGCATCCATATCATGTACTTACTGCTAATAATATAACATATATCGATTTCTGGCAACATTGTTTACAATGGAATTATGACATTCTTCCTGACATGTTTTCAAATTGTTGTCATATTTGATTGGTGCAGGGAACTTTTGAAGGCATATTCTGAATGTGAAAATAGTGGTGATATCATTTCAGTCCAAAATTCTTGGCTTTCCCAACAAAGTCAGGTTCCTAAGGTTCTGCCAGATGCAGAAGGTAAATTTACTTTTGCAGTTGTCAAGCCAAAAAAAGAAGAAGAAATTTTCCATATAACCTTTAAGCAACATCTGCAAATTTTTGTGGAACTGAGAATAGGAGTATAGGATGATGATTATGACAACAACAATCTAATGCTCTTTCCTACCATATGCGGCTGGTTACAGTGGGTCCTATTATGCCATTGTGCTATGCTTAGGACCATAACTTGAGCAAGTTGAGTAAAAGCAAGGTCCTTTTTAATAGTTTCCACCTATGTCTTCTTTGGTCTTCACCTCCACCTTTTGGCGCATACATTCTGCATTTATTCATATTTTGGGGTATTTCTAGACCTTCTCACATTTTGAGACCACCAGAAGTGTAAATTTCTCATTTTGTCATCAGCCCATGCTATACAATTTTTTACCAGGAATGATGTCAATTCTGATCTTTGGCTTACACCAGCTGAATTACCAGTACTTTCTTGCTGCTGTTTCAAATGAAAGCTGCATATGCTTTTTATCCCCTCCTCGCTCAAACTGACACACACACAATCTTGCCTTCTCTAATTTGCTTTTTATTCTTCAGAAAGTCTATCTGGTGGTTCGTTTAGTTTGAAAGAATCTTCATTGTTAGCTGACATGGAACTTTTTTTGTCTTTTGTGGCCTGATACCTGATATGGATTTAATTACTTACAATTTTGATTAAAACAAGAAGACAATCAACACATTGATGATTTTCACAAGTGGTAATAACAGCCTTATAAGTCCAGAATACAATCTAAGTTACTATTTAATCTACACATCAATGATGGCTACGAATCTATACGTTCCTTTTAAGAGTGACCTGATGATACTTTTGACTTCTGATGCCATATGAGCAGACGTCAGTGAAGATGAGGGTTCTTCCAACGATTCTGAAGAT
Organism: Theobroma cacao; assembly: GCF_000208745.1. Lineage (NCBI taxonomy): Eukaryota > Viridiplantae > Streptophyta > Magnoliopsida > Malvales > Malvaceae > Theobroma > Theobroma cacao. Next base: position 5,739,756 of record NC_030850.1, read on the forward strand.
GGGCTTCCTCCTCTTGAAAGGAATATGAACCATTTGAGTTTGCAGGAAAGTGATGATGAAAGTGAGTAGGTAGGATCCTGCAATAACTTTCAATCACATGGGGAGATGCGATGAAGCAAGGGGCAACATCAATGGAATGTGGAGTCACAAGTAAGCACCAAGAGAAAATGCCATCTTGATAACTTTATTTTCATGTAACACACTGCTTATGCTTTAAATATTAGTAAGTTTGAGATTTACTTTAGTCCATTGTGCGAGGGAAATGTACTCCAGGGCCCTTTTCTGATATGCTGAAGTTTTCTTACCCTGACTTCGAGTACTCTCGCGATGGCACAGGGTTCTTGTCTTCCTCTATTAGCTTGTTTTCCTTGCGATGGCTAATTGTGAAGGCACAACCACCATTGTGGATGTGCTTTCGCAGTTTGTTCTTATTTCATGCATTAGAGTCTAGAGACATAATTACTTTGGGCCTCGGAAACTTTTGGTCCATGTTCCAAATTCGGTCATGAAGCCTCCCAAAGATCTTTGGGGACTTGCTTTTCGATTTTGTCTCGACTTTGTGAAACTGAAATTCAGAGCTATCACTTCCATAATGCACTATTTCCTACGGGTGAAATGAAATGTCAAACCTGATGTAGAAAATGGTTTTGGGGATATGGGCTTTCTTTTGTACTTCAAAAGTAACTCTCTTTCGGATTTGTTTGGAGGAAGGTGGGGTTGGGCCCTGGGAGATGTGGACGAAATTCCCATCAAAGTAAAAAGCAATGAGCGTCAACGGGCTGGCAGAAAAAGAATCTGAAAAAGGTTGCAAAGCAACTCAGACTTCTTTTTGCTTTGCTCAGATGGAAAAACAATGGTGAGAATGGTTGCAGTAATTATTTAATTTTGCAATAAAAATAATACTAATAACAACAATGAAAATTACGTTAATAATAATGTACCCAAAACTGCCTTTAGAACAATAGAAACTGGCCATGGGACAATTCACAAGTGGAGGTTGAGTCTGAGTTATTGCGGGTCAGAAAAGTAAAGTTCTACTCAGTCTCGGATTTTGAGTCCATTTGAGTTAGATTCTTAGGCTACATCGCTTCTCAAGATTGGGGTTGGAATTCCCAAATTGACCTCTCTACGAAATTTCTTTTTAATTTAAATTCACAAATCAGTTTTTGTTCATAATATATGACAAATTGCATGACACACTAGTGATTAGACAAGCTAAGGAGGCAACATCTCAATAGCAAGGAAATGCTATTTTCAGATTCAAGTTTCATCAAGGTAATTTGTTTTAGTTTATTTATTTGCTTGATTTATTAATAATTTATTTTACTGTGATAATATTTGATATATAATAATTTGTAAGTAGTAACTAAGATACTAAGCAGTGTTTAGGGAGTAAAGTATAAATTTTTGAAGAGGCAACGTAATATTTAAAATTTTGAAAGTTCTAACTTCAATTTTCGATTGTTGAATGTGGAAAATGGTATTCTCGAATCAAAAGAGTTGCCTTACGCTTATAATCTAAATCCTAATAAAAGTTAATATTATCTCATTAAGCAAACGAAATAACATAATTGCCCCAACCACTTCCACCTAGAGTTGGGTATAGTATCTCTTCCATAATTAATACTCAAATACCTATTCCCTATCATAATTAGTTTTTCTTTTATAGGATTGCCTAATGTTATTTATTATTAATGTATTATTGAATTTGCATGTTTTTTATGATGTCTCCAAATTATATCTTTTATTTTCTTTTGGGAAATTGCAATCTTTACTTCTTTTAAATATTTTACGTAAATTCGCAAAATTAAAAAAAGATAAATATGCCCCTCAAGGAAACACCTTAAGGTGGTGTTCGCAAAATTAAAAAAAATCACGGGGTAGAAAGTATAATTTCATTAAAATGAAAAGAACATCACGTGAGATAAGCATGAATCTCCCCTCAGAAAGATATGAGGGCAATTTGGGTATTTTAAATTAACCAAGATCAGTATTTCTAGATGACTTGGCCTTGTCCTTTTTTGTTCGATACTACCAGACGCAAGTTTTTAAAAACCCTCATTTCACATTTCTCTTTATTTTTCTTCCCCATTTTTCTCAAAATCCGAAAAAAATTCCCCGAATTATATTGAATGAAAAAAAAATCATAAGGCTCGTTTGTATTTTGCCATTCTGTTATTTTCTTTTAATTTTGTGTTTTTTCGTCTCACTTTTTCCTTTGTTTTAGATAACTTTGTCTTTGTTGAAAACTAGGGTTTGCTCTAATGGTGGGTTTTGTGTATTGAAATTAGGGCATTTTCAGATAAAATTTTCACTTCTTTCCCCTTTAAAGAAAGTGGCCTTTCGTGGCTTCCCAAATATATAATCCTGTGAGTAATCTCTCTCTCTTTTGTCTCTGCCAGCATTTTTTATGGGCATTATTGGAATTTTTTTTGTTTATGATTGATATTTGGATTGATTGTTTCTTTTCATTAGTTTCTCGATAAGGCAGCGTTTTATGTTCGTTGGTCAAGAGATTTTTAGTTTTGGAAGCTAGTTTATGGGAAATTTGGGCTGGAAAATGGTTATTCTAGTGTGTTTTATGTCTTAATTTTGTTGGCTATTGGGGCATTATGCAATCAAGAAATTTGTTGGGTCTTTTATTTATAAGTAAAAAAAATTAGCATGAATTTATATATCTTGAAAGAAGTAGGATCGTTTTGACGTCTTGAATTAATGTTTTGTAACAAATATTGCTATTTGAATGGGTTTATCCTATGTGATATCACATTTTTTACTAATGATTTCCGGAATGAGCTTCTGGAGAAAATAAATGTCTTTTTCTGCATCTTTGGAGAAAAGATATATTGTCGAGGCAAATTATAAAAATGTTCGTTCGTGGTGTTAGAGGTTTACGGTTATTATAATGCTTTTGGTTTTTTTTTTTCTTTCACATTGTCCATGAGGATTTGCAACTCTTTAGGTTTCATTTCTGGGGAACGATTTTCTCTTCCATTGCTACATCTTAGTCAAATTGCTTAAGCAGTTGGACTCTTGGGCCCCATTATTGTTTCGGGTTTGCAAGTATGTTTAACTTCATATTTTAATCCCTAATATGTTCTGTTTTGCCTTCTTTTGATTAACCATGGGTGTTCTCTTATTACTGTGCATATTTTGCTAGGATCTTTTTGTTTTTTGGATTATCTGGTGAATGATTGTGTAAGAAATCTAATTCAAACAGGTTTTGAAGGTGAGTTTTGGTTGGAAAAGATGTCATCAAGGTATCCAATACTTGACAATAAACCTATTGATCAATGGAGGGTTACAGAGTTGAAAGAAGAACTTAAGAGGCGGAAGTTGACAACTCGGGGCTTGAAAGAGGATTTGGTAAAACGGTTGGATGAAGCACTTCGAATTGAAAGGGAAAATGCTGCAAAGGATGCAGATAATGGTTTTAAGTCTGATCCCCAGCCTGTAGTTGAGGAAGGGATTGAGAAAGCAGAGCCGGTTGTTGCTAAGACTGTTAAAGAGGTCGTGCATCATGGTGACAGTGAGATTGAGAAGGGGAGTGGGGTGAAGTTTCAGGTTGACATTAATGATAGTGCAGCTGCTTTGGGTCATGGAGGAGTTCAAGGAAGGGACATATTGGTGGAAGAGGAGCCTGTTATTCAAACCGCAACAGTGCAGACCAAGATAACAGTTACTGAGACTGTGGTATCTGAGGTAGAATTGACTGGACAGGATTTGCAGAGCTCAGGACAAGGGGAGAATGTGAATTCTAATATCGAAGTGGAGTATGAGGACCCGAAGCCCCAGGTGGAGAATGAGGGTCCAAAGTCTGAGGTGGAGAATGATGATTTAAAGTACCAGCTAGAGAGTGTGGGTTCAAAGTCTCAGCTGGAGAATGAAAATCTGAAGCCCCAGAGGGAGAATGTGGGTTCAAAGGCTCAGCTGGAGAATGATGATCCAAAGCCCCAGCTGGAGAGTGTGGGTTCAAAGCCTCTGCTGGAGAATGATGATCCGAAGCCCCAGCTGGACATTGAGGATTCAAAGCCCCAGCTGGAGAATGAGGGTTTGAAGGCTCCACATGAGGATGACGTGCGTGACTGTTCTGCTCCAAACAACCAGGTATCTGAGGTCAGCCCTATTTTAGGGTTTCAAGTAAAATCTGATTCTATTTCTACTGATTCTGTGTCAATTAATGAAAAGATTGAACTAAAGGATAATATAATTGCTGATAATGTCAAATTAGACCTAGATGTTGTTAAGCCGGAGATGGTGGAACCATCATCCAGCAATGTTGTCCCAGTTAGTGGTGAATCGCATCCAATGGATGTTGAAGAGCCACTTGAGAACAAGGTGTCTGTTGATGAGAGAGATGACAAGAATGTTACAAATGCAGACATGAGCAAGAAAAATGATAGTGCAGAGATGGGGTACTCAGAAAAATTAAATTTAGATAGAAGTTCAGGTGATGACTCTATGGAGGAGGATGTGCTTGATAGTAAACAAATTGACTCAAAATGTAGCACTGAGGAAATGGGAGAGAAGAGTGTGAAAAATGAACTGCCTATTTTGAAGGAGGAGAGTCCTGTTGATGTTGTAGGAGATGGTTTATCTGCAGATGTTGAGAATAAGAGCCGTTCAACTGTCCCTGTCGAGAAAAGAAAGCTTCATGGTAAGTGACAATGGCTTGCTGTTACTGTCTTTTTGCATGTCTCTACTCTTGTACTTTACTGATAGCTTGAAGCCTAGGTGATAGGACAAGAGTGTTTTTACTTAACAGACATGCTTAAGACAACTTATTTAAGTTGGTCTTTTGAAATTTGCTCAGCTTCAGTTGTGGAATGTGATGATTTTGTTTTAAGTTTTTGTATTCAATATTTTTGAGGAAATAGTTTCTCTGGATGCATGTGCTTATGAAAGAGTTTTACTTGTTAAAACACTGCATATTTTGTTTTTCAGTTAATATCTATAGTTTCTGGCTAGAAATTGCTATAATGTTCATTCCTATATTTCTGTATATTGCTTATTACCACTGCCTAGACAACAAATTTTCTTGGCATATTTTATAACAATCAGTTTGCTCTGTTGTTGAGGAATAAATTTTTTAACTTTTGCTCCTTTAGTGGGAATTAAACTGGTAGTCTGCTTTTTGGTGAATGGGTAATTCTCACTTTATCAGCTGTCTTTACAGATCAGGAAGCTGTAGGGAACAATGAGCCTTCAAAAAGGCGCAAATGGAACTCTGACAATGTTAAAGTTCCAGAGCGGCAAGGCTCTAATCTTACGCCCACCACCACACCTAAAGAAACTACTAAGCCTGCTTCTCTGAAACGTAACTTCTCTAGATCAGACTCAACAGCTAGTGAAGATACACCCAAGGAACGAGTTGGTGAGTTGTCATTTCTCTGTCTGATATAAAAGGAAGTCTATTATTGTTGCTTTAACATCTGAAGGGTTTCTGTTTCATTATTCTTATTTGGCAGTTCCGCCGTCACAGAAGCCTCTGACCACTTCCCTCAGAATTGATCGTTTTTTGCGCCCTTTTACCTTAAAAGCTGTGCAAGAACTTTTAGGGAAAACTGGAACTGTTACGAGCTTCTGGATGGACCACATTAAGACCCATTGCTTTGTTACTGTAAGACTTATTGCTTTGTTCCAACTTCCATCTTTTTTGTTATTGTGCAAGGATTTCACCTCTCCTGAGACTTTTGTGATCTGTTGATTAATTTTTCATTTTTGCTTCTGTGACTTTTGTATGTTGGGTTGATTCAGTAGATCTGATCAGTTGTTTGGGGTTTTGCATTTTTGATGCAGTATTCATCTGTGGAAGAAGCCATAGAGACACGAAATGCCATCTATAACCTGCAATGGCCACCCAATGGTGGACGTCTATTGGTGGCTGACTTTGTTGATCCTCAGGAAGTGAAAATGCGGCTGGAGGCTCCACCTCAGACTCCAACTACTCCTGGGACTTCTGGTTCTATTGCGCCTCAAGCCCAATCTACTTCTCAGCCTCAGCCCTCACCTCGTCAACAGGTTCCTAGACAGCAGCTTCCACCTCCTGCTCTTCCACCACCACCGCCCTTGTCTAACCCACCACCGGTTAGAGAACGGCTCCCTCTTCCACCACCACCTCCAGAGAAACTAGATCCTCCTATTGTCACTCTGGATGACCTGTTTCGGAAAACCAAAGCAACTCCTAGGATCTACTATTTGCCTCTGTCAGAAGAACAAGTTGCAGCAAAGCGAGCAGCACGTGGCAGAAACGTGAAGCAGTAGGGATCAGGCTATAATTTATCCCTGGCTGCTCTGATCTGTATGTTAGATAATGGTAAGAAAGTGTCACATAATTGCATCTTTGCAGGTCTGCAGGTGTTGCTTTTTGGAAGGAATTGTTCCAGCCATGCGGAGGGAAGTTGTCCGGTGATAGATTTTGGTTTTCTGAAGGCTGCTTTGGGCTGAGTTTTAAATTTCATTTAGCATTAGAACCCTTCGAACTGAGAGCTCTCTTTATTAGTGGATTGATTCTCCTTTGCTCGAATTTGGTTTTCCTACTGGACCTAATTTGGTAGAATCTAACTTCTTGTGGATGATGATTTGCATACAATTGTTTAAGGAATGTAGAATCCCCAATAGTATTATCATCTCTAATTCAATTTACGCTATGGTTTAACTGTACGTGCAGATTAAGGCAAAAGATGGTGGGTGTGGGTTAGTCCTGTGTGGGGAAATAATCTTGATGTATCTTCAATTCGGACATAGCTAATATAAAAGACATTATGGCCATTTTAGAGAAATCCCCTAGCTGATGGGTTGAGTAGGGCATTATGAAGTTTTGGAGCTAGAATGAAAAATGAAAAATTCGCATTCATAAATGCATAAAGCCATAGGATAAATGTCTCATTATATTGGTGATTCCTAAATTACATGACAAATGTTCATAGCAGAAAGCAAAGTCGAACAACCCATAGACTAAAAATTGTCCCATTAAAAGTTTAGTAGTCAATAACTTTAAAGAACTCGAAAGGTTTCAAGCCAGGGAGTATCACATTAATCATGACCAAGATAAATGTATCTGATAATCATAAATTTCCTGGAACACTTGGAATCTTTTCTTCTTATTTTCATAACCCATGTCACATTCATTTTCCACAGTTTTGCCAATGTTGATGCCAAATTCCCACTCCGGGAAAGATTACTTGACTAGGAATGTTCATGTCTAAAATTAAATTTGAGCACGATGATGTTCACATTCAAAAAATTAATTTTAAAAACGTATTCCATTTATATAATTATGTAAGATTAGATTTAAATGTTGTGTGTGATTTGAAATATAAAAATAAAAATTTAATTTATGTTGTTAAAAAATTTAAATAAATAAATAAAAAAAAACAGTAAAAAACGATTTAAAGAATTCAAGACAACTCAAGAAAAAAGAAATGAGTTTGGAGAAGATGAGTCATAATTTTTTATTGTATAATTTCACTATAAATTTGGGTTTTAAAAATATAGCAATAGTGCTTAAGGCTTTTCATGTTGCTTGATTTGGAAAAGGTGAGGAAGAATTTGCAAATTGATAAAATCGGGCGGGCGAATTTTCCATCTCCAAGGAAAACCACTTTGATCCCCTATCAGAAAAATTCCTAATTCCCCCTTTGGGGCTTCCATTCTCGCATAAAGTTCTTGTCTCGGTAATTCAAACGTAGGAGAAGGTTTTTTTCTAATGAATCGATATTCAAAATCATTCCATTCTGGATCTCTTTCTCTATCAAAGCATCGGATTTCTAAATTCTCATAGGGACCCCCCGGAATTCCTTCCAGGGCCTGTTGTAACTGCTACGTTTGTGAAAAGACATTTTTTATGAATTAACTGATTTAATGAAGTAAAAATATGAGATCATTTTTTTTTAACGTACGATGTTATTTGGTAAATTATCCACGTAATTAAAGTCACCCGACATTTTCCCTATTCCACTTTTTGTTTCTTTTAATGCAATTCTTGTTGGTTTAGAGAGAATTAAAAAAAAAAAAACCAACACCAAACAGGTAACACTATCCTTAAAATGAGAAATAAAAACGACAAATTATACTTTATGGTTGGTAAGAATAAGGTGGGTTGAAGACATCCCTGGCCCTTTTTCCTGTAAAAAGGTCGCATCCGTTGGCAAATTGCGTAGGGTATCAGAACGGTGGTGCGTCCGTTTTTATAACAAAAGGCCCGTGTTCGTTTTCCTCTAACGTTAATCTTGGTTATTTCCGCTTTCTTTTTTTGAAATCACCGACTCTGAGGAGTCCGTGAAACTGACGCTAATTGACCGTTATATAGTCAAAATGGTCAAACCATATATAATCCCCACATGATATTACAGTATTCGTGTAAAGGCTCAACTCAAGCCTGAAGACACAGAGCCAGCCATGCTTTCCTCGCCCTCCCCTTGCTCAGCTTCTTTCTCAAGCCCCACGCTTCCCACCTCTCTCTCTCCTGCGCGTCCCCAAGAAACGCTATCCTTCTCAACGCGCACCACCACCGTTGAGCCACCGCTGCTTCAGTCGAACAACCGTCTCCGCGGCTAATCCTTTTCAGTTCAACCACATTCCTCGACAAATGCCAGCGACGAGCCGCAGAAAGCTTCTGATCTCACATTTCAACGAGCCATTCAAAGACTCCAGGTTCCAAGAACTACTACCTAGCCTTCCCCTAATTCCATAACCGTAATTGTTTCTTTTTTTTGGAAGGAACAGATGTTAACCCAATTTTGAACATACTCTCTGTACATATATTTACATCTTTGTCTACAAGTTGTTGACACCTTTATTTATGCTTTGCTTCATCAACAGTATGTGAGCTGAAAGTATCACCTTACAAGGGTCACAAAATTTTTTTCCTGATTAACCTTATCTCTATGGCTGTAGGTTCCAGCAAACTCATCTAATAGTAGAATTACTCTGTGGAACGAGCAGTAGTAACTCCATCTCTGAAGATTCTCTGCCTCCAACCTGATTTACCCCCAGCATGGCCGTCATGACCATTTCGCCGGCATTTCTTCACTCTCGTACTTACACTGCATCCAACAAACATGGTGAGCTTCATGGCTGTAAATAGGCCAAAGACAATTGCTAGGGGCCTCACAGCCCAGTGAATATCCTCAACGTGTTGATATTTCTCCACCACACCAGGACAAGTATCAAAAGACACTGATTCCACTTCGGCAGGATCTGCTAAAAAATTTGTTAGGTTCATTTCCAAGAACAAAGATATTCTTCTACTTTTCTTTTCGGCAGAAAATTTTTTTACGCCGCTATTTTTTAAATTCTTGTCAATTGCCAGTTTGTTTCATTAAGGTTTTGTTTGTAATGATCAGGTTGGAGCCGGGACTATGAATCCTTTGACATACTTAAGAGTTCTTGGTCCAGAACCATGGAACATTGCGTAAGTATACTTATGGAAGCAAGTTTCTATAAATTTTTTTTTATGGAAGGTAAGTTCATTGATAGAAAGGGAGTAGAGCTCCCAGAAAATACAAAAGATGGTTTGAGATTTTTATGTGTTAGCAGGAAACACATATTAATCTCAAACCGCTTAACCAATCAGATATGACAAAACCCGTCCTTCATCTCCCAACATTTACAAAAAATTCCCAATCTCTATCTCTGTGAGCAGCTGTATTTACATTATCAAAATTCCACCCAGTAACCAGAAAAACAAACCAATCACAGGTGCACACAGTAATCACAAAAGCACAAAACCTGAATCAAAGGCAGGACAAAAAACAGCTCCAGATCCGCATTTCTTATAGTCAAAAGCAAGTTTCTATAAGTTACGAGAATTTGTTATACATTTTAATAATTCTTGTTGTTTCTGAATCTGTCTGATTATTTGTTGAGAACACTTATCTTTATGTGCTTTATGTATGAGCTTAAATATAAAGGGGAGGTTAAATGTGTCATTGGATGTTTCAAGTTCTGGTTGTTGGGCCTGTGTTGCAAGGACTTTCATCCATTTTCAATTATGTTTTCTTCCGGTTATTTATTTTGTTGTTATTGTGCTTTTTCTATCTTTTGCACAACCATGCATGAGAGCTTTTCATGCTTACTAGTGATGGAAAATGTAAAAATTGCAGAAGCTTCTCTGATTAGATTATTTAATATGCTATCATACTGCATTAGAATGTTGTGTTGAATTCATTCAAGGTGAGAGAGAGCATATAAAAAATTGCTTGATAGTTGCTAATTTGGAGTTGTTGCCGCTTTGGGAACTTTAATATGAACAGAAATTACATGTCGATCATCATGCTGGTGGCTAGCTTAGTCTTGATCTTACATGCATATATATTTCCAGTGGCTAATTTCCTGGTTGTATGACTTTGGTCATTTTGTTTTTGCAACAATTATAATTATCTTTGTATTATCAAAAGTGTTTGAATGTGCGGAATTTAGGAAATGTCTTTAAGAAGCTTATGTTGGAAGAGTTTATTTAGAAGTAACAGTCCTCACTAGAAGTTTCTTATTGCAAAAAAAAAAAAAAAAGGGTGATTGCTTCTCTGTTAAATTTTTATTGCAATATTTTTTTTTAAAAAGAAGATTTTGAGAAATCTCATGACTTTTTTTTTGGGACTTGCCAGATTTAAAAAATTTTAACACATGAGAAACTGTCAAAAGTATTTTTATCAAAAAGAAAAATTTGAAACTCAAGGTGGATTTGAGTGGCTAACCTAAGGTGAGAGCCACTTTGTGGTGCTTAGGGAAATAAACAAACTTTGAAGTGTGGCCATGTACATTAAGGAATGATGTTGCCGATATGTGAATCTAACATCAGGAATTTGGTGCATTCTTATTGAACAATTGAAGGTATAATGGTGCAAAACTAATATTTCATAACAAGGCATTCCTATTGTGTAATAAAGACACAATAGTGCTTATGTGAACATATTCCTAAGGTGAGAGCCACATTGTGGTGCTTAGAGAAATAAACAAACTTTGAGATGTGGCAATGTACATTAGGGAATAATGTTGCCAATATGTGAATCTAGCATCGGGTACTTGATGCATTCCTCTTATACAATTGAAGGTATAATGGTGCAAAACTAATATTTCATATATTAGACAAGGCATTCCTATTGTGTAATAAAGGCACAATGGTGCTTATGTGAACATATACCTAAGGTAAGAACCACTTTGTCGTGCTTAGAGAAATAAACAAACTTTGAGGTGCAGGCATATGTACATTAAGGAATAATGTTGCCAATATGTGAATCTAACATCGGGAGTTTGGTGCATTCCTATTACACAATTGAAGGTATAATGGTGCAAAACAAATATTTCATCTATTAGACAATGCATTTCTATTGTGTAATAAAGGCATAGTGGTGTTTATACGAACATATACCTAAGGTGAGAGCCACTTTATGATGCTTAGAGAAATAAGCAAACTTTGAGGTGTGGGCATGTGCATTAAGGAATAATGTTGCCAATATGTGAATCTAACGTTGGGTATTTGGTGCATTCCTATTATACAATTGAAGGTACAATGGTACATTTCTATTATGCAAGGCATTCCTATTGTGTAATAAAGCAAAAATGGTGTTAATGTGAACATATACTTAAGGTCAAAGCCACTTTGTGGTGCTTAGAGAAATAAACAAACTTTGAGGTGTGGGCATGTACATTAAGGTATAATGTTGCCGATATGACGGTATTTGGTGCATTCCTATTATACAATTTAAGGTATAATGGTGCAAAATTAATATTTCATCTATTAGATGAGGCATTCCTATTCTGTAATAAAGGCACAGTGGTGCTCATGTAAACATATACATAAGGTGAGAACCAGTTTGTGGTGTTTAGAAAAATAAACAAACTTAGAGGTGTGGGCATGCATATTAAGGAATAATGTTGCCAATATGTGAATCTAAAATCGGGTATTTGGTGCATTCCTATTATACAATTGAAGGTATAATGGTGCCAAACTAATATTTCATATATTAGACAAGGCGTTCCTATTGTGTAATAAAGGCACAATGGTGCTCATGTAAACATATACATAAGGTGAGAACCAGTTTGTGGTGTTTAGAAAAATAAACAAACTTAGAGGTGTGGGCATGTATATTAAGGAATAATGTTGCCAATATGTGAATCTAAAATCGGGTATTTGGTGCATTCCTATTATACAATTGAAGGTATAATGGTGCCAAACTAATATTTCATATATTAGACAAGGCGTTCCTATTGTGTAATAAAGGCACAATGGTGCTTATGTCAACATATGCATAAGGTGTGAACTACTTTGTGGTGCATATAAAAATAAACAAACTTTGAGGTGAGGGCATCTACATTAAGGAATAATATTGGCAATATGTGAATCTAACATAACGTATTTGGTGCCTTCCTATTATACAATTGAAGGTATAATGGTACAAAACTAATATTTCATATATTAGACAAGGCATTTTTATTGTGTAATAAAGGTACAATGGTGCTTATATGAACAGATACTTAAGGTAAGAACCACTTTGTGGTGTTTAGAGAAATAAACAAACTTTGAGGTGTGGGTATATGTACATTAAGGAATAATGTTGCCGATATGTGAATCTAAACTCGAGTATTTGATGCATTCCTATTATGCAAAATGGTGCAAAATTAATATTTAATGTATTAGAGAAGGCGTTCCTATTATATACTAAAGGGACAATGGTGCTAACTTGAATATATACCTAAGATATGAACCACTTTGTGGTGATTAGAGAATTAAACAAACTTTGAGGTGCGGGCATGTATATTTGCCAATGTGTGAATCTAACATTGGGTATTTGGTGCATTCCTATTATATTATACAATTGAAGGTATAATGGTGTAAAACTAATATTTCATATATTAGACAAGACATTCCTATTGTGTAATAAAGGCACAATGGTGCTTATGTGAACATATACTTAAGTGATAGCCACTTTGTGGTTGTGGTCTTTGGAGAAATAAACAACTTTTGCGGTGTGGGCATGTACATTAAGGAATAATGTTGCCAATATGTGAATCTAAAATCGGGTATTTGGTGCATTCCTATTATACAATTGAAGGTATAATGGTGCAAAACTAGTATTTCATATATTAGACATAGCATTCCTATTGTGTAATAAGGGTGCAATGGTGCTTATATGAACATATATTTAAGATGAGAACCACTTTGTGGTGTTTAGAGAAATAAACAAACTTTGAGGTGTAGGCATGTATATTAAAACATAATGTTTCCAACATGTGAATCAAACATTTGGTGTTTAGTGCATTCCTATTATACAATTGAAGGTGTAATGGTTTAAAATTAATATTTCATATATTAGACAAGGCATTCCTATTGTGTAACAAAGGCACAATGGCGTTTATGTGAGCATATACCTAAGGTAAGAACTACTTTATGGTGCTTAGAGAAATAAACAAACATTGAGGTGAGAGCATCTACATTAACGTATAATGTTGCCGATATGTGAATCTAATGTCGGGTATTTGGTGCATTCCTATTATACAATTGAAGGTATAATGGTGCAAAACTAATATTTCATATATTAGACAAGGCATTCCTATTGTGTAACAAAGGCACAATGGTGTTTATGTGAACATATACCAAAGGTGAGAACTACTTTACGATGCTTAGAGAAATAAACAAACTTTGAGGTGAGAGCATCTACATTAACGTATAATGTTGCCAATATGTGAATCTAACATCGGGTATTTGGTGCATTCCTATTATATTATACAATTGAAGGTATAATGGTGCAAAACTAATATTTCATATATTAAACAAGGCATTCCTATTGTGTAATAAAGGCACAATGGTGCTTATGTGAATATATACTTAGTGAAAACCAATTTGTGGTGTTTAGAGAAATAAACCAACTTTGAGATGCAAGAATGTATATTAAGGAATAATGTTGTGAATATGTGCATCTATTGGGTATTTGGTGCATTCCTATTATACAATTAAAGGTATAATGGTGCAAAACTAATATTTCATATATTAGGAAGGCATTCCTATTATGTAATAAAGGCATAATAGTGCTTATGTGAATATATACTTAAGGTGAAAACTTTGTTGTGCTTAGAGAAATAAACAAACTTTGAGGTGTGGGAATGTACATTAAGGTATAACATTGCTAATATGTGAATCTAACATCGGGAATTTGGTACATTCCTATTACACAATTAAAGGTATAATGGTGCATTTTTATTATACAAGGCATTGCTATTGTGTAATAAGGCACAATGGTGCTTATGTGAACATATTCATAAGGTGAGAATTACTTTGTGGTGCATTGAGAAATAAACAAACTTTGAGGTGAGGGCATCTACATTGAGGTATAATGTTGGCAATATGTGAATCTAACATCGGGTATTCGGTGCATTCCTATTATACAATTGAAGGTATAATGGTGTTAAAATAATATTTCATATATTAAACTAGGCCGCCTTATTGTGTACTAAAAGAACAATGGTGCTTATGTGAACATATACATAGGTTGAGAACCACTTAGTGGTGCTTAGAGAAATAAACAAACTTTGAGGTGCAAGCATGAATATTAAGGAAAAATGTTGCCAATATGTGAATTTAACGTCGGGTATTTGGTGTGCTTCTATTATACAATAGAAGGTATAATGGTGCAAAACTAATATTTCATTTAATAGACAAGGAATTCTTATTGTCTACTAAAGGAACAATGGTGCTTTTGTGAACATATACATAGGATGAGAACCACTTTGTGGTGCTCAGAGAAATAAACAAACTTTGAGGTGTTGACGTGTATATTAAGGAATAATGTTGCCAATATATGAATCTAACATCGGGTATTTGGTGCATTCCTATTACACAATTGAAGGTATAATGGTGCAAAACTAATATTTCATATATTATACAAGGCATTCCTATTGTGTAATAATGGCACAATGGTGCTTATGTGAGCATACTTAAATGAACTTTGTGTTGCGGACATGTACATTAAGGAATAATGTTGCTAATATGCGAATCTAACATTGAGTATTTGGTGCATTCCTATTATACATTTGAAGGTGTAATGGTGCAAAATTGATATTTCTTATAATAGAGATGACATTCCTATTGTGTAATAAATGCACAATGGTGTTTATCTGAACATATACCTAAGGTGAGGGCCTTTTTGTGGTGTTTAGAGAAATAAAAATACTTTAGTAATAATGTTTCCATTATGTGAATCAAAATTGGGTATTTGGTGCATTCCTATTATACAATTGAAGGTATAATGGTGCAAAACTAATATTTCTTATATTAGACAAGACATTCCTATTGTGTAATAAATGGACAATGGTGCTTATGTGAACATATACCTAAGGTGAGAATCATTTTGTGGTGCTTAGTGAAATAAACAAAGTTTGAGGTGTGGGCATTTACATTAAGGAATGATGTTGCCAATTTGTGAATCTAACATCAAGTATTTGGTGCATTCCTGTTATACAACTGAAGGTATAATGGTGCAAAACTAGTATTTCTTATATTAGACAAGACATTCCTGTTGTGTAATAAAAGCACAATGATGCTTATATGAAC
This sequence comes from Theobroma cacao, assembly GCF_000208745.1. Lineage (NCBI taxonomy): Eukaryota > Viridiplantae > Streptophyta > Magnoliopsida > Malvales > Malvaceae > Theobroma > Theobroma cacao. The sequence goes on from NC_030850.1 coordinate 5,755,306, forward strand.
ATATATTTAAGATGAGAACCACTTTGTGGTGCCTAGTGAAATAAATAAACTTTGAGGTACAGGCATTTACATTGAGGAATAATGTTGCCAATATGTGAATCTAACATCGGCTATTTAGTGTATTCCTATTATACATTTAAAGGTATAATGGTGCAAAACTTATATTTTATATATTAAACAAGGCATTCCTATTGTGGAATAAAGGCACAATGGTGCTAAACAAATTTTGAGGTGCAAACATGTACATTAAGGAATAAAGCTGGCAATATGTGAATCTAACATTGGGTATTTGGTGCATTTCTATTATACAATTGAAGGTATAATGGTGCAAAACTAATATTTCATTTATTAGACAAGGCATTTTTATTGTATAATAAAGGCACAGTGGTACTTATGTGAACATATACTTAAGCTGAGAATTACTTTATGGTGCTTAGAGAAATAAACAAAGTTTGAGATGTGCACTTGTATAGTAAGGTATAATGTTGCCAATATGTGAATCTAACATCAGGTATTTGGTGTATTCCTTTTATACAATTGAATGTATAATGGTGCAAAATTAATATTCCATATATTAGATAAGGCATACCTATTGTGTAATAAAAGCACAATGGTGCTTATGTAAACATATACCTAAGATGATAAGTAGTTTATGATGCTTAAGGAAATAAACAAACTTTGAGTTGTGGGCATGTAAATTAAGGTATAATGTTGCCAGTATGTGAATTTGTCATCTCGTATTTGGTGCATTCATGTTATACAATTGAAGGCATAATGGCGCAAAATTGATATTTCATATGTTTGATAGGGCATTCCTATTCTGTTGTAAAAGGCACAATAGTGCTTATGTGAACATATACCTAAGGTAAGAGTCACTTTTTGGTGCTTAAAGAAATAAACAAGCTTTAAGGTGTGGGTGGCATGTACATTAAGGTATAATGTTACCAATATGTGAATCTAACATATCGTATTTGGCGCATTCCTATTATACAATTGAAGGTATAATTGTGCAAGATTAATATTTTATATGTTTGACATGACATTCTTATTGTGTAAGAAAACATATATTAGACAAGGCATTCTTATTGTGTAATAAAGGCACAATAATGCTTATGTGAACATATATCTAAGTTGAAAACTACTTTGTTGTGTTTAAAACAATATACAAATTTTGATGTATGGGCATGTACATTAAGCTATAATGTTGTTAATATGTGAATCTAAGATTAGGTATTTAGTGCATTCCTATTATACAATTGAAGGCATAATGTTGCAAAACTAATATTCCATATATTATACAAGACATTTTTATTGTGTAATAAAGACACAATAGTGATAATGTGAACATACACCTAAGGTGAGAACTACTTTGTGGTGCTTAGAGAAATAAACAAACTTTTGAGGTGTGGGCATGTATATTAAGGTATAATGTTGTCAATATATGAATCTAACATCTGGTATTTGACGGAATCCTATTATACAATTGAAGGTATAATGGTGCAAAGTTGATATTTCATATATTTTATAAGGCATTTCTATTGTGTAATAATGACACAATGGTTTTTATGTAAACATATTCCATGATGTTTTAATTTGACATTTTGATTATACATTAAGATTTAATGGTGTCAATTGAGAATTCCTTATTTTTAATCTTGATCACATGTAACTGTTTCATATTCATGATGGATTTGGTTGGTTGGTTGCCTTACAGTGAGAACCACTTTGTGATGTTTGGAGAGATATAAAAACTTTAAGGTGTAGGTGTGTGGTATTTCTATTATTTATTAAGGTATAATGGTGCCAATAGGTGAATCTAGCATCTTGGTATATGATGTGTTCTTATTTTAGAATCGAAGATATAATGGTGCAAAATAGATATTTAATCTATATGACATGACATTTTTATTGTGTAATGAAGACACAATGGTGCTTATGTTAATATATAGTTCAATGTGTTATTTTGTTGATAAACTTTTATAAGCATTTTTGTCAAAGAGAAGAATTTGAAACTCATGATGGATTTGATTGGTTGCTCTAAGGTGAGAACCACCTTGTGGTGTTTAGAGAAATAAGAAAACTTTAATGTTTAGGCATGTGGCATTCTTATTATATATTAAAGTATAATGGTGTCAAAATGTGAATATGACACCTTGTTATATGGTCCATTCTTTTATTAAGCTAAGGTATTATGGATATTTAATATATTTGAATGGCATTCCTATTGTGTAATAAAGACACAATGGTGCGTAATTAACACTTCAATTGTACATTAAGATACAATGGTGTCAGTTGAAATTCTTTATTTTTAATCATGATCACATGGAATTATTTCATATCATGTTGGATTTGGTTGGTTACCTTAAGGTGAAAACCACTTTTTGGTGTTTGGAGAAATAAAAAACTTTAAGGTGTAGGCATGTGACATTCCTATTATACATTAAAGTATAATGTCATCAATACTGAATCTATTTTGGTGCATTCCCAAAGTAGATAAACTCATAAAAGAAAAATCTGTTGATATAGTCCAGAGGTCTAGTTGTACATAGAGATAGAGTGGATGAGACATTTGCTCCAAATTATATGGGACTTTGTATTTTTCAAAAAATTAATATGGAATCTCCTTTAGGATACCCAAGCTGATGATTAGAGATTCTAAGAATTAGGTATGGAAAAACGAAACAAGGAGAGGTCGCTTGGTGAACGTTGCATAGAGTACCAGCTCCTTTTGTCTATCCGTACGATGTAAGTGTACTTATCTTGTAACATTTGGACGCTTGAGTTCATTGAAACTTTTAATGAGGTCTATAGCTCATGGGATGTCTTAGTTACTGGAGCATCCTTAATAGATTTTACCTATATGAGTGTTGGAGTGGGGCAATTATCTCGTTCACGCATGAATTCCAGGATCAAGCACAAGGTCGTAAGGTGCTGTTTAAAAGAATCTACATATTTTTGAGTTACTATTGATTTATTATTTTCGTAAAAGTATCAACAGGAGTTAACATGATCCTGTCTAAGTAGCTGATTTAATATGATATCAATTTTTTTTTTTTGAAAGAAATCATCTATAGTCAATTTCTTGTTCAGATTCTGCATGACTTCTCTCAATGCGTTGTCATACATATAATATTTATCAACTAATTGATAATTTGGAGTTTCTTATCAAAGGTATGTGGAGCCTAGCATTCAGCCAGATGATAGTTGTTTTGGGGAAAATCCTAACAGGCTCCAATGCCACACTCAATTATGTTCTGTGCAATATATTGCATAGATCATGTTTGTGATTTTTTAGTATTTTTTTAGCTTCTTTTGCAGTCATTTTTCATTTTCTTTTCCTTTTCCCCACCTTTTCCTTGAATGATTTCAGGTTATACTAAAGCCCTATCTCGGAAATTCACAAGACCTCTTTATTCGTAGGCTTTCAGCATTAGGTATTTGGTTGACCTTCTTTTCTTCACATCTTTATATAGATTGTTTCATCCTATGTAAATGTTTGTTCTTACTTGTAAGTTGCCAATTGCCATTATTCCTTAATGTTGCCTTTCTTTTATTAATCTTGTAGTTTGTGCTAATCTTATACATGCTAGTTATCTTTATGGAACTTGATCTGGTTTGTAAGATAGCTTCCTCCTTGTATAGCCTAATGATTTGACCGAAAGTAATGCTATAGTAATCTTTTATGTTCGGATAAGCTGACTATTTCTTCAACTTTGAGCTTTGGCTGAATAACTAGATTTTTGGCTTATATACATTTGAACTGCACATGTGCTAACAATTTTTATGATGTAGAAGTGAATTTCCTTTGAAGCTTTGCGTTATCTTTTATGCCATGCACTTGTGGAGGTGTGTGCAGTTTCTAATAATTTTGTGTCTCCAAGATACTGACCAATTAATGTTAAACATCAATTATTTCTTTATATTTTTTTACTAAATACTTGCTACATTGTCAAAAGTATCCTCTAACTTTTGATAAATTAATTGGTTTAATGATGCTCAAAATTAGGCACCATCTTTTGTCCTTTCAAATTAAGGGGTCTTGGACTTAAAAGCTTATAATATAATTTTTATTGATCTTTAATCATCCACCTTCTCAGTTCTCATTTAAGGAATCAAATTGTATATAGTTGAATAAATTGGTTGTGATTTAGTGGATACAACATATAATTTGATCATGAATGGTCATATATAATTGTGTTCTAATAGTTATTTTATATTATGCTTGTGTGCATAACTGGTATTGATGTTAGTGGACATGATATAGGGTTTGCCGAGGACAATTGGGTGAGCCCAGTAGTATGGTCTATGTCATGGTGGTTTTTAATACGTATGTATGTTTTCCAATCAGTATAGTTTTATGTAATTGTGTAAAGCCAACTTGCCTCCTAATTTTGAGCACTTTAAAACCATGATATTTTTCACATCACTTTGCTGTTATTGACCTCACACATGCTTACAGGTACTTGATGCATGGGGTTTGGGCTGGGAAATCTGGATGGATGGGATGGAGATCACACAATTCACCTACTTCCAGCAGGTTTGTTCTTTGGCATCTACGTTGAAATGTATTTTTTTTTCTTTGAAAGTTGCGACTCTCACACGCAGACTGCATTATGTAGTTTTCTACTGATTTTCCAAAGTTTTATAGAATTTCATTAGCAATTTCTTTCTTCTCTCTCTCCCCCTCCCCCCCCCCCCCCCCCCCCCCCTCCTCCCTTTTTTCTCTCAAGCTGGAAGTCTTCAGTTGTCACAATATCTGTTGAAACCACGTATGGCCTTGAGCGTATACTTATTGCTTCAGGTGAATTTCATAACATTATTTATCTTTCTTCTTTTCTGCTTTGTTATTAGTTTTTAATCTGCTGAAGTTACTTAAGGTTTGATTTGCAGGGTGTTGATCATTTCAAGAAAATTCAGTATGCTGACGGGATTACATATGGGGAGCTTTTCTTGGAAAATGAGTAAATTCTTTTACCTTTTTCTTTTCAGGATAATGTGTTTTTTTAGCATGAAGAGTTGTGTTGCAAGGTTCATAGCTGGACGCACATCGATTTTCCTGAGAAACCCAGATTTAAGATTGTCTAGTTTAATTTATTATTCCAATATCGTTCATCAGTGTCAGCAGCCTAAAACTTGAAAATGCTTTCTTCTTTCTGTTTATGTGAAATGAAAATAATTGTTTTATTGAATTGTTCTTTCAGAAAGTAGATGAGTGCTTATTATTTTGAACATGCCAGTGTTTGCCAAATTCAAAAACATTTTGAACTTTTTTGAGTAAGAAGCTCGTTGCTTAGTTGCCTCAGGACTGGCAATTCCTGCATACGTTTAATTATGTTTCTATGTTTCCTTCTATTATTTATATTCCTAGTTTTTGCCTTGTTTACTTTCCTTTTAAGTTAACATTTTCTCATTACCATTCTAGGTATGACCAGCTTCTGAAAACATCTCAGGCTTTTAATATCTTGGCCTCTAGAGGCTTTGTTGGTAACAGAGCGTGCTCGTTATTTCAGTTGCACGTGCAGGTGAGGTTTCTTTTCTGCCTTATATCAATTTAGACACATTGGAAGCTAATGAGATAGCAGTGACCATTTTAAGACTAGGAAAATATTGAGAGCCATAGGATTTTGTTCAGTACACTTTCAGTTCCGAAGAAGGCCCAGTATGTGAAAATTTTGAAAGGACATTCTACATTTATATTTGCCTAGCAAAATTTGCAACAGGCATGGGCTGCATGATTGATAGATGATGAAGTGTCCACAAGTTCTATTCCCTCCTTGAAAAAAAAAATTGCTCTGTCCATTTAGTTGTTTTTCCTTAATGTTCACGTCCTACATCTCTCATGGTGCTTGTCATTGTTTATTTGTCAGCTTAACTCGTCAATGTGCCCAACTGTGGTTAGAGACACAAGAATCTCTTGGACATCCTTTGGGGTTTTGTTCCTAAATCTGTTGAGCATGTATGTCCTAAAGAGGTTCTGGAGGCAGCAGTCAAAAAGGTTAGTCTAAATATGTCAAATAATTAAAATAAATTTTTTCTTCTTTCTTTTATCACTTATCTTATTTGTTGCACTTCTTAGGTCTTAGGCTATTCAGATCTTGCTTGTAATTAATTATTATTGCTTTGTCTTTTTGGGCTTTCCAATTTTTGGTAACTATACTGGTTCCTAGATACATGGCAATTATAAGATTCTTTTGAGTTAATTGAGCCAATGCTCTTATACCTTTTGTTAAGGAAAATTGAATGAAAAGTATCTATGTAATTATGATATATAATGACCAATCATATATCAAATATATTATTTTATCCAAGAAAATTCTTTTAGGACCCCTTTTTGCAAACGAATTTAGTAAGTTCAAATTTTGTAAAGATGAATAAAAAGGCTCATATAAAAGGAATGCTGTAAATATTCAGGGAAAGTTGTCCTTGCTCAGTAAGCCTATCACAGTGCTGTTGTAGCTTGATCTTTTAGGTTCACCAACAATTGGTATTTTATTAGTTCTATATGCTGTTTGGCATACGTTTGGCTTCAACCTTCTGTTACATATCCTTTATGGAAAGGATGATGTCTAGTCTTTCATGAGCAATAAGCAAGACCACTCACTGAACCGGTGCATAGAGTGCTGGTGGCTGGGTACATGTTACAGGCGATGCCTCCTTGTTCCAACCTTTTACAAAGTTGGAGGTTGAGGCTGGAGGCTCTATGTTTAATTGTACATAGCTTAATGGAGGCATTTTACGTTTAATTGTTCTTAGCTTAGTGTAAAATATCTTCCGTAAACAAACACACAAGTAGAGACGCACAATACAGGTTTATGCATTTTTAATTTATGTTTTCAAGCACCAATGCATTATTCTCTTTACATTCTTCTATTCTGCAGCCCTCAACCCAAGATGTTCTGGACTGCCACCACCTTTGGTGTTTTATATATTTATTTGTGGTACGAACCTTTGGTCTTTTAGGAAAATGCTATTCGTCCCAACACTTTTGTCTTGCTTAATGTGGCAATAGTTTATTAATTTGACTGTAATATCTAACTTATGAATTATTTGACTTCCTCATGAATTGGTAGACTCCACAGGGAGTACAAATATTTGGGTAGAAAAACAGTGGGGAAAGTAGCATGACTCAGTCTTTTATTTCTCTGTAATTGTCACTCAGCTGTATGATCCTCTCTAGAGGAAATTGTTTTAAGTTGTCCCAGTACATTCATTTATCCAACTATAGCTTTTCATTTAAAAGATTCTATTAAATGCTACTTCACCAGTTTCTTTTAGGGTTCTACTTTTCTTGAATGTTGATAATCATATCTCTAAATTTAAACAACAATGTTTCTATACTTGTTTTCACCTTTATCAATATCTTTTGTTTATCTTAATTATGTTTTACAGGTGCACCATGATCCAAGATTGTTTGTTCTTGAACTTGGGACTGTAGACATGCCACCTCATGATGTAGTTAATGCAAGACAGAAGCATGGATCTTTCTCTTTTTGTTATGTTGTTTACTCAATTTAAATCTTACCGGCCATTTTATATAAGACCTCCCGAAGCTTCATAGGAAATGCATTTGACATATTGCTTCACTGATTTCTTTCTTTGCCTTTCTAATTTCCTTGTACAATTCTAAATTGATGATTGTGTCATTGAATGTTTGTTTTTGACTGAAGTCTTCTTATACAACCTTCTGATTCTGGTCATTGCAGCTTAAAGATTTAATGTCAGAGCTTCTGGACAAACAGAGACTGAACCTTGGTGACATACAGGCTTTTGGCACTCCTCACAGACTAGTGGTATAGCTATGGATATCACCCAGGTTTGCACACGATTGACAGTTTCTTATTGTGGATATGTCCCTAAATAATTTCTGACTATTGCTTCTTAAGAAGTTGGGTGGGTTGGTTGTACCTTATAGTCCTGAAAGAGCATAAGAAGCCAATTGCGTTAGTACTTGTTATCATAATCAGTAACCCCAATGCTTATAGCATTGTAATCAATGTGTTGGAATCCTATATAATAATTGATCCAAGTGAACCCTTCATTTGATCTTCATAATATAACAAGGCATTCTTCATGTGGAAAAACCTTAAGTGTACCATAAAGGTGCACTTGTCAGAATTGTCAAATGTTAATTGTGATGCATTATTCAGACACTAGATATTGACTAATTATAATGTCATTTATTTTGCAGTGTAAGTTCCTGTCATTATTGGCATGTACACCAGGTGGATTCCTCAATATTTTTATATTTCCAAGCTTGTGTTGTCATTTCAGATATCTGTCGAGAGCCTTTGTCCTAAGCGGATAATGAGGTTGAGGTTCAGGGGGCTCCTGTTTTGAAAGCCTTTGACCTACAGGGAAATGCTACAAAGGTTTTGGTTTCCTTCTAATTTTGTTTTGCTAAATGTTTTTCAGCTTGTTTTGTCCAATGATATAGGCAGTTGGGCTGTACAACTTCAGTAGTAAAGAATTTGGCAGTTCCATAGGAGTTTTACATTTCTCCTTTGTCTTGTATTTCTATCCATATGAAGTTTGTTATTTACTGCAGGCTGCTGAGGGTTTTTGCCGCAGATTGCTGTCCCACTGGACTACTTGTTCAGAAAGGTTTGACGGTGAGTCAGTTTTGATTCATGCACAACATTTTTTATTTTCAGTATTGCGTGCCTTATCAATTTCCTAGGAAAACTTATTTAATATAACCCATTACAATCAAGATAAAACCATCAAATGGTAAGGGAAACAATAGGCATTTGATATTTCCTCACCAAAATTCATTGTGATCTCCAAAGTTTTGTGTCGTGTTGAATAATTCATGTTGGTTTTCCTAGAGATTTTATTGAAAAAACAATGTTGCTTATATTGTTTGGTCAAGCTTAAAAATGTATCTTACATTCTCATTGGTCTAATTCCACAAATGCATAGAAATTGATTTGTACCTACTTGGCATAAATTCTTGTGCTAGAATTACTTTACCAAGGAGGAGTAATTTATTACATCTCAAGGTACATTCTGCACTTTAGTACAGTCCATGCCATACATAAGTTTTTTTTTTCTTTTAAAGGCTAAAATCAGATTTCATTCCTGCTGAAGTCAAGTAAAAAAACCAGCAATTAAAGGTAGTGTTGCAGTAAGACACAATAGAGGGACAGCCCCCTCCATGGTTCCACTGCGTATGCAGACAGGGAACAGTTAATACAAGGTTGCACCTGGGATGAAACTACAACAACCATCATCCCACCCAATATTCCCAACACATCCCAAGATCATCTGATAGCAACCTAGTTATGCTAAATTTTCTGTACAAACAAAATAACACACACCATCAACACCCACTGCAATTTACAGGCATGGCAACCATTCCAATCATTTCTGTACATGAAGTTCATTCAGAAGCTCTGCATCTTGCCATTCCGAGGTACATGGCCACATTGTAAGTTGTTTCACACTTCCTCCTGTAGATCTTCATGGTAGAGAATCTGTCACTTCAATACCACAAAAAACTCCTGTTTAAAATGTAGAGCACTATAAACCTATCATTCCAGGTTCATCCCCTACCATACGTCCCCCAGAGATTGCTTTGAGTCCATGAAAAAACACAACAGGTTAGTATAAACCATGCCATACATAAGTTGACCACATTATCACAGAATATATTTAGTACGGCTCCATGCCATACTGTAGCACATTTAGATAGCATCTGTTCATTTTGCTTTATTTGTTGGCTTGTCAAATACCCAATCATCTTCCATAAACCTAATCTTTGTTCAGCATCAGTTTGTTTCCATCATCAGCGAAAAAACCCAATCATACGTACTTTTCTCTATTCTTAAAGTAAATGCTTTGCAGGGAAAACAGAGTACGTGTGGGCTCGTGTCAAAGAATCTGCTTGAGTTGCTTTGGAGGTTCAAATGCTGATCTCTCTCTCTTGCATGTTCCTTTGTGTTCTATGTCCCTTTCATTTATATCTTTTGTACTACCTCATGCTTACCAGGTCATCTCTGGCATCTTGAATTATTTCTCATTGTGATCTTTTATATAATATGTTAGGCTTCATTGGAAGAGTTGCCTGGAATCCTTGCTAAGATATCTTTTGCAAAGTCAATGCACTGGAATTCCCAGGTATTTGCTTATTTTTTATTTTTTTTTCTCCTTTTATTTTCATGTCTATGTGAGCAGTAGATACTGGATTTGACGGTTGGCTTTTTCTTCTCTTATTAATTCTTTGTATATTTATTTGAACCATATTCTGTGGATAATATAATATGGTTTTTTTTTTGGAATGAATAATATAATATGGTTATGGTTACCAACTTAGAATTATCTAAAAAAATATGTAATGTTTTCTATATATTCTGTTTTTATAAAAACACATTGCTTTCTCCTTGCTTCTCTTAATGTAGGTCATGTTCAGCAGATCTAGTTGTTGGATTATGTGTCTCCATGGAGATGCAGTAGTTCCATTTATGTATGCTGGGATTTTGAGGTAATTGTTATTTTGTATTGCCATCCAATCCTCTCTTTTTTACTCACAGCTAATTGTTACTTTCAACTTACCATATTCATTTTTGTTATGTCGTGAAAACTTATATCTTATGGTCTTGATGGTACTTGAGCAACTACTGTTAGGATCTGTATGGAAACTTGTTTATTGTTTCCTCCAGCTTCTTGTGCGTTTCATAGGAAGTATTGGAAGATTATTTTACTCATTGTGGTGTCCGTTAAGTATTATGATGAAATTAAGAAATCAGTCAGTCACCTTCCCGCACAATTATTTGATCGAATTGGTTTAGAAATGCCATTAATTTGCCAGAATGAAGCCATTGGGACTTAATAATTCATTTTGAAGTGCTTATGGAAAACTCGGTAGACAGCTGCTCAACTTGAGTGGACATTAGAGAACACTGCTTGCACTTGCATCTGCGTCACTTCTTTTTTGGATGTATATTGGATTTTAGTTCTGAAATGCTTTCCGCAGGTAGAAAGTGCATAATCTTATCCTAGTATGATGAAGAATGCTGGAATCTATTGAAATCCAGATATCATGAAGTCATTTCTTGCACTTTATTTATATAGTTTTGAAAATTATAAAACTGCTTTCATTAATAAAGAGGGAATGAAATGATTCCCTACATCAGTAACATCAAAGCCAAAAATTATCCACAGGACGGCATACACTTACAATAGAGATGGGTATGCCCCCCCAATACAGCTTCAAATCATAAAACAAAGTAAACGACCCCCAGAAACAGAACAAAAAAAAAAAACTTTCATCCATCTGTACTGCTCCCTACACTCACAATCAAACCAGATGTCAAGGAGCAAGACAACCTGTGCACATCTATACAAAACGTAATTCAGAAGATCAACCATCCACATATCAACAACAAAGCACCTAAGCCCTGGACCCAACTCAAACTTCCACAGCCACCAATTCCAGATAAACAAAAAGTATCAAAACCAAATGTTAAGACAGAGAACAAACCTGGAACAGCCATCAAGAAGGAAATCATCCACCTAACCAATAAATCAAAACCAGACAGTGTCAAAACACAATTCGGGGAAGACTTACTCAGAGACTCGCAATATCTCGTTTTGAAGATGAACCCCTCCCTTCGCAAGACTACCTGCTCTCTGATTTGCCTCTCTGTCAATCTGCAGCAAAACCTTCCTTACTCTCTAAGGAGCTGTAGCAGATAATTTCGTCCATTGACCACGTCAGTGGAATCCTTTCAATAATCAAATGAAACTCATCCTTCCACTTTGACGCAGCAAAAACAACCAAGGCTTCTCCAATTGACTTAGAAAATAACACTTTAACCTCCCTTTTATTGTCGCACAAAAGGCCACCGATTTCAACTGGTCCCAGGCATCCTTGAGCTGATCGTGTCCAAACGGTTGTGTGCAAGCGTATAAAACAGATAAACAATCCGCAGGCCACAATGCGTTGAGCCAAGTAGCAACACTGACTTTCACGAGCTCCAAACATTGCACGTCTCAAACTTTACCTCTGAAAACAACTTCATTTCTGCACTTTATTTTCTTTCATGAGATCCTTTTATTTTTCCTATTATTTCTTAATCAGGATTTTGTTTAATTATATAAACTTTTTTCTTTTCTTTCTTGTTACGAGTATAAAGGTGAACTGAATGTATTGTTCTATTGACAGAATACATAGAAAACAATTTTGGAGTGCTCAAATTTATTAAGCAAAAAGTGTCAATGGAAACATTGTTATTCATTGAATGTATAATATCACTTTAAAATTAAGTTTGAAAAATATCTCAGGCAATAATGCATGAGGTTCTCACGTTGTTTGGTTTAGAGAGGATTAACTGCCTTGTTTGTAAGAAGACCATTTTCATAAATTAACTAAACAAAGTAACGATCTTTTTTTTTTTTTACTTTTTTTTTGAAAATTAAGCATTTCATTCATCAACAAGGGATGAACAATTCCCTGTAAGAAAAACAGTTCAGCTCCAGATTTAACTTATGACTTCTGTTTGTATTTGAAAATTGCAAGAATATTAGTTAGTAGAAATTAACCAGGAAAAAAAAAAGTAAATGACATGACTTTAAATTGCATTTAATCAAGCCTTATGTCATTGACACGTAGTATTAATTTGACAATTGTAATTTTAATTAATGATAATTAATCAATAATTAGTGATAAAAATTTATTTGATCAAAAATAAAATGATAAGAGTTTGATTAAATGTAATAAAATTATAAGAATTAAATTAATTTTTTTTGTATCGTTTAGGAGTCTTTTGGGTATTATGTCAAAGTAAAAATAATGACAATGATACAAACTTTTAAAGAAAAATTTGATATTTCATATATATTATTTCGGATAATTTAGTATTTTTCATAGTAAAAACAGAATCTATAATATATGTTATAGTTAACTTTATAAAATTCATTTATCCAAAATATTTTTATGTGAAATCTTTCTTACAATTAGGCTAAAGCATGTCCCATTTATATTATCTTCATGAGAGGTATTATAATTTAGGTATAATATTTTAAAAAAATTAAACTATTTAGAAAAATTATAATATGTTTTTATTTTTTATTATGCTTAATTAAAATTTTATATTTTTATTTTGAATTAAATAAACTTTCACATGAGCATAATCAATGGTTAATTATAAAGATTTATTTTATTTAAAATAAAAATATATAAATTTAATTAAATGCTAATAAAATAATAAAAAATTTCAAATAATTGATCTTCTGTAATTTTAAGAGACATTGTATTACAAACATTCCATGGAATTATACCCACCACTTATATATGTAAACAAAAATTTTGGGTTTTTTTTTTTGTTACATATGAAAGTTTAAGCTTTGAACTATATGATATAGGAAATAATTTTCCTTTATCTCTTAATCAATTTTTCTTTTCAAAATTTGAATATGAGACAATGAGTTGAAACTTTTAAATCCTAATTATTTAATTCTTTTTTGGAATTAAAGTGAAAACTTACCAACATACAAGACTATTGATGCATTTCAGTACATCCATGTAATTATTTAATAAACAATTTTTTATTTTTTAAATTACATATTACAGTTTTGTAGATGTACTTTTTTTTATTTCGAGTTTTGATTTTGGTTTAAATTTGAACTTGTTTCATGTATTATTTCAATTCAACAATGTATCTTAATTTTAATAAATTTAAATCTTATATTTTTATTAAAAATTAATTTAAGAATAATTGATAAGGATTTTAAAAATTTCACCCTTAAACTTGAACCATTTAACATTTGAATGACGGGGATTATTTATTGACCACTCAACATGTATTAGTCTAAAAATGTTTATATTGTATTTTGATTAAATAATTATTGATATTTTTTAGGTTCTAAAAAATATTAATTAATCATTAAAAGTAAATATCTTTTGTACTAATATATGTCACATGAGAAAAAAAATTAAATTGATATATCAACTCATCCACAAGAAGGTCCGACGATTGAAATTATTAGCAAAATTTTGACACTATTTCTATTTATTTTTAAATAATTTTTTAATAAGAATATAAAACTTAAATTTATTAAAATTGAAGTAAAAGACTAGAACCGTCTAATTGAAATAATAAAAAGATTAAATTAAATTCGTAATTTGATTTTCTTGTGAAAAACTTTAGAATAATAATAATAATAAAAAGAATGGCCAGAGGATGCACGTGACTTGCATATGCATCCATTTAACCCTTATATTATAAGAGCCAGAAAACCCTACCTTCCAAGATCGGCCGCTTCATTTAGCTCCAAAGAAACCCTCAGCAGCCGAACTCGAAGACCCAAACTAAAAGTATCAGCAAAAATGGTGTCCGGCAAGAAAACGGTAAATACCCTTTCTTCTCTTATCTTTTATTTGTTGATCTATAATTTTTATAATCTAAAAAAAAATCTTAAAATCAATATTTGTTTTTTTTTTTTGGATTTAACAGAAGAAGACCCATGAGAGTATCAACAACAGACTGGCTCTCGTTATGAAGAGTGGAAGATACACTTTGGGTTACAAAACAGTGCTTAAGTCTCTCAGAACCTCAAAAGGTTCTTTACTTTTTGCATTTTTGTATCTGGGTCTAATTTCAATTTTTTTTTCTATTTGGGTTGCTTTTAGATTTTTAAAGATGTAATCTTTTTAATGAAGAGATTTTGGGTCTTGTTGATATTTGATAGGGAAGCTCATTATCATTTCGAACAATTGTCCACCGCTGAGGAAATCTGAGATTGAGTACTATGCCATGCTTTGCAAAGTTGGGGTTCATCATTATAATGGAAGTAAGTGTTTCTTTATTTTCTTTCCTGTTTCTTTGCGAAGACTTTCCACCTCTGTTTTTATAATGTTTGTATTATGGTACGATAGAAGCTGATTTTGAGCGTTGTAGTGTCTTGCATTTCTGCTAAGTTGGGCTCTTTAATGATTGTGTGATGGTTTATTGTGTTAAACTTTGCAGCGATTTGAATTGTTATGAGTGGGATTTTGATGATATAGGGATATCTCAGTCAATTAGTCATCGAATAAATACTTAAACCGCAAAAATAGATAATAAGAAACAAAAAGAATGTGTTCACTGCATATCTCATTGGTAAGTTAGGAGTATACCTACCCATGTCATCTCATTGTTTGAATATGATTTGATGAATAACCTACATTTTTTCTTTGGGGATTTGGAACTTATGTGATTAGGACCTTGTTTGATAATTTCTGTTGGATATTCTAGGTTTCTGGTGGATGGCTTAACTTTTGTGATATTCTTGGGCTATGTTCTATACGCTGACTTTGTTGTGACCTAGAGTTCCTTCAGTCAGTTGTTTGGGATGTCATTGCTATCAATGGCTAAAGCTTTTATGATAGAAGTCCGCATGTATCTAGGATTGGGTTGGGTTGAATGATTTCTGTGTTTACTTATTTTCTCTGTCTGCGTTTATTACTACTTTGGCTTAATGGGAGCTGGTCTATGTTCGTTTTGGGTAAACTATGAAGTCAGAAATTGGAATTTTTTGACAAACATGGTTGATTGATCATAGGTTTCTTTTCCTAGTTATTTTGTCCAGTTATTTGTTAAATGTTTTGTAGCTAATCTCTCTTTAATTCCCCAGACAATAATGATCTGGGAACTGCTTGCGGGAAGTACTTCCGTGTTTCTTGTCTGAGCATCATCGATCCAGGTAACGGCACATTTGGATACTGTTGAATGCTGCTCTGTACAATTCAACGATTGCAGATAATCAAACTGTGCTTCTTTTCTCTGCCTTGCAGGTGATTCTGACATCATCAAGTCCTTACCTGGTGACAACTGAGTCGATCAAGTTTAGCTTATCTCATTTGACAGCAGGATGATGTTTCTTTTATAATATTCTCTCTCTTTCCCCGCTTCCCCGTTGTTTAAGAATATTTACTAGAGGATTGGACTTTGTTAATGTTAAGTTGCGGATGTTCTTGCCAAAATTTGTAGCTTAAATACCAATTTTTGTTTGGTTTAATGAAGATGCTGGGTTTTCATTATAATGTTGCTTGATAGAAATTTATGGTGGCTGGAAAAACATTTGAAAAGTGGTTACGGTTAGTTGAATTTCTGTATTGAAATGTTTGCTTGTGCTGGTTTCGATTCTCTACCGCATTTTAGTTATATATATACATACAATGCATTATATCCCTCAATTAAAAGTATGCATTGTTTTACTAAATGAGTTAAATGAGATAGGTTCATATCTCTTATCTTCGAAATCAGAAAATTGGATTTGGCTCCTGGGTAAGCTTGAGAAATAATGAGAATGTAACTATTATGGGAAATGAGAAAGTAAATTGAGTAAATTATAAATTTTACAATCATGTCATTTACTCAACAAAGAGTTCTCTTTTTTTATATATATTTACTTTAGTTGCTGAAAAATCAGGAAAAATTAGTATTAATCTATAATTCTATATAAAAAATTACCAACACGGAAAAATTAAAAGAGGATATTCTATCCATTCCTGTCCATAGTAATAATTAAACTTAAGAAAAGAAATTAAATTGTAAAAAACAGTAAAACGCAAAATTGAAGGCTAACTAGCGACGGATGTGAACAGTTAGTTCAGTTTACTTAAAACCCAAAAAAATTAACAAATAATAATAATAAGAAAACTCTTTTCTCTCATTGTTTTGCGCCAAATTTGGCCCGAAATTTACAGTCTTTCACCGCTGCTCAAAGCTAAAACTAAAAGGCCTAAAGCCTTCTCCATCTTCTCTCTGTCGTCTCAAACGCCTCTCTTCTTTTCTTTTTGAAACGTTTCTTTTCGCTCCTTTCTTTGAAAAAAAAAACCGTTGTTAGGGTTTCTTCCTCTATTTTATCCATGTTCTTGGAAATTTCATGTGCTTTCAATTCAATTCGTCGTCTCGGCGTTCTAAGTTACCTTTCAGTTTTGGGGTTTATGTGACATGCAGGCCATTGATTCTTCACGCAGTTCGAATATTTCCATTCTCTGCATTTCCTCAATTTGGGAAATACCCTTCTTCTCTTTCTCAATTGCACCCTGTTTTTGTTCCATTTCAGCTTTTGGGGTTTAACGATCCAAGTCTCCTTCAATTTGGGTAATTTATTAGGGTTTTTATTGTTTCTTATTTGAATTTCATTTCAAAGGGCAAAAACCAAAAAAAGCTTTTATTTTCTAATTTGGTCAGTGCTTTAGGGTTTTGGGTGGTTGTGGGATGAATAGTGTATTCAGTGAACAGATACTTGCAGAAAAGCTCTCCAAGCTCAATAGCACTCAGCAGTGTATCGAAAGTATCCTTTTCTTTCTTTCTTTCCTATTCCCCCCC
>NC_030850.1:5772653-5780873 GCF_000208745.1 Theobroma cacao
CCCTTAAGGTTATATTGTTAGTTTGATTAACTGCTTTAAGTTCTCTGTATTAGCAGCGGAGAAGAGAAGTAAAACGTTATGATTTCTCTGTTCTGTACTTGCTTGTATTGCTTTTCAATGCGGATTTGTCTTGTTTGATGCATTATTTTGGCAAAGACAGGAAATTTCATTGGAATGTGTTTTAAATTTTAGTTAAAGTAATGTTGGTGATCTTATGTCTGTGTGAGTTTGCTTTCGTGTTAATTTTCCATCTAGCTAAAATTTTAGCTGTATACAGTTTGTAATTTCCTCTTTCAGTTGATCAATTTGGAATTGAAGCTAAGTTTTAAAATCTTAGCGTTGTTGGTTATACTTGTTGTGTTGATTATGTCAAATTATTTGTATTTTTCCAACATTTTCAATTCTGATTCAATGGTACCGATTTGCTGTAAGATCTGTGGCTTTCAAACTCTAAAGTAGAGTGAAATCCTTCTTGTTAAATTTAGCTTGGGATTATTTTACTTTGAACTGCATGACAATGTTAATTGAACACAATGATTTTGTTGTTCTAACATAGGAGTGTCCATGTCAGTGTGGACTTCAAGCTTGATGTAGGTTTAGCTGTTAAACTGCAAAATCTAAGTTTCACTTGTCTAATCATCTTTTTGGTGGCATTATTGTGCTATTGCGTTGATCTTGTAATTCATATGTTATTTTACCTTGACTTATTTTATATAGCATTGTCACATTGGTGTATATTTCACCGGAGCAAGGCAGAACTGGTTGTTGCAACATGGGATAAACAGTTTCGCAGCTCAGAGATGGTTCAGAAAGTCCCCCTCCTGTACCTCGCCAATGATATTCTACAGAACAGCAAACGTAAAGGAAATGAATTTGTTAATGAGTTCTGGAAAGTCCTTCCAGCAGCCCTGAAAGACCTTCTTGAGAAGGGTGATGATCGTGGGAAGAATGTGGTTTCTAGACTGGTAATTTTCCTTTTTGGGGCTTTTGGGGAATACTAATGACATGGCTCTTTATCTTGTCATCTTAGAAATTCATATGTTTATTATTTTTAAAAAGATAGTGATAATTTGTTATTTCTAAAGTTTATGGTGTTTGTCTCATCCCGTCTATTATTTCCTAATATTTATAATTTATCCACTGACATTTTAATAGTTAACTATTACTTAATGCTATCATTTGGTTTTGGGTCCATTTTTGTTCAATTGCATTATGGATTAATGTTGTAGGTAGCTCCAAAACACCCAAATTATTGGTTGTTCTACTAGTTTGTTAGGCATGCTAGTATTGCCGCTTATAGGTGCTGCGAGCCAATTCTGCTATAGTATCATGTTTTTTTGTTATTGAACTGTGAAGTAAGCTGTTATAGTTATACGTTTCCATACAAATTGTTAGGTAGGTATATGGGAAGAAAGAAGAGTCTTTGGGTCCCGAGCACGAAGTCTAAAGGATGTCATGCTTGGTGAAGAAGTGCCTCCACCATTGGAATTAAGCAAAAAACGTCCACGCTCTGCCTCTGTCAGAATTGTAAAGCGGGATTCACGATCCATTAAAACGGTTAGATTGAGGGCTTTGCTTTTTTTTTTTCTTGTATTGTAAAGTTTCATCCTTCTTTTATAGTAAAATTTCATCTTCTTGTCATTTATAAAAGTTACTTATTTTGTGTCTGCATAGTTTATTTCAAATCATTTTTACATTTCTTTTTTTTTAATATGATAAAAACCAATTCTCATGGTTATATTTTTGCTCCACACACCAGAAGTTGTCAATTGGGGGCACAACTGAAAAAATAGTTTCAGCATTTCATTTGGTGCTCAGTGAACAGCCAACTGAGGACGAAGAGATGAGTAAGTGTAAGTCAGCAGTTCATTGTGTGAGGAAGATGGAAAAAGATGTGGATATTGCTTGTGCAATTGGTAATCTCTGCTCTGTTGACCTCGGTGCTCATGCTTATGTTTATCTCCTAGGAGACATTTAAAGTTCATTCGGGATTCTTAAAAGGTGTTATCATCTAAAATTCTCTTTACACTGCAGAAAAAGATCCAAAACGAATAACTTTGGCCAAAGAACTAGAAGATGAAGAAAATCTTCTGAAAGAGTGCATTGAGAAACTCAAGTCAGCTGAAGCAAGTAGAGCAGCACTTGTATCGCAGTTAAAAGAAGCTCTTCATGAACAGGTACCTGCACATTCCATAACTTTCCTTCTATGTTAAAAAGTTTCCACTTATTTGCAATGAAGGCAGATCATAGAGCATTATCTTGCTTTCTGAAATTCTTTTCAGGAATCTGAGTTGGAGAATGTTCGAACCCAGATGCAGGTATATATTCTGATAATTCTGTTATGTATACTCTGCTTTTCTGATTTCCAGATGCAATGCCAAAGATGGGCATTGTATTCTGCAATCACATTGCATGCTAATTCGACATTGCTTCTGATGAATGCTGATTTCTTATCAGCTTCTGGTTGATGTGTGGTTCCAGTGTTCAAATGCTACACCTTTGGCCTATGAGAACTAGTTGAGACTTCTGCCACAATTTGGAACTAATAAGTCCATTAAGCGTTGGAAGTTTTGGGGAAACTTGAAACTGAAATTTAGGAGTATTGCCTGCATTTGAACTTTTTTTTTGCCTTGACCAGTATAGTAGATTTGACTATGGTAATGCATTTTGGGCAAGTTCAATGCATCACATTTGGTTTTAATAGCAAAAATGCTGCTTTTCTATGATTGGTGTCTTCTGAAGTATATTGCAGTTGCGAAAAGTTGCAGCTAGTTTGTATGAGGTTTAGGTATTGTGAGGTGTACTTAAAAGTTAAAAGGATGCTAGTGAATGTAATCCTCTAGATGAGTAGACCATTTTCTATGTTTCCTTTGGGAGTTGATGTGTCAAAATTTTGGTCCAAATTTTCTGGGTATGGGTTTATTTAGTTGCTGCTTGTCACATCATCACTCCTTGTGTATGCTAGAGTGCTAAATAGTTATTCTCTATACTTTTTCATATTTATCTATAATCAATTTTAGGTAGCACAAGCACAGGCAGAGGAAGCCTGTAACATGCGGAAGCGGCTCAATGATGAAGATTATGTATCAACATCATCTGCTACAACAATCCTGTCAATTGATGCCAATGCAAAACCTGGAGAAACACCTAAGAGGACGGCTGCAGCTATCGCAGCTGAGGTTGCAGACAAGCTTGCAGCTTCTAGCTCCTCTCAAATGATCATGCACTCTGTTCTTTCTACATTTGCAGCTGAAGAAGCAAAAAGTGCTGGTCTAACAAAGGCGTCCTCTCAGTCGAACTCCCTCACATCAGTACCTGTCAGTTCTGTTACTGATGCAATTTCGAAATCAGAGAAATCGATGCCAGTTGCAGATCCTAATGTTTTTATTCCAGCACAAGCACTTGTTGCCCCAATAAACCATTCTTATCAATCAGTTGTGGTGCCTCCACCAGCCATGCAAAGCCAAACCACCTCTCAAGCTCAATATCACATGCTTCCTAACGTGTCCTCACAACAGTTTTTGCAGCCATCAGGGGGAACTATATACGGTAGTTATGGTGGTATGCCACCATTGCCACCTGGACCACCGCCACCACCTCCCTATATGGTTAGTCCTATGGTACCTCTGACTCCACAACCGTTGCCAATAACTCAGCAGCAGTCGGTACCATCGGCTCAGCAAACCCCTTTGACTCAGCAGCAACTGCTGCCCTTAACTCAGCAACCACCTGTGCCTCCTAGTTTCCGGCCTCTTCAACCGCCGGGAATGGTGTACTATGGTCATCCACCACATTCATAGTAAATAAGATCTTTTAGATTAGGCAGATGAAAATTTTGAAATTTTGTTTGTGATAATTTGGAATTGTCGAGATAATCACTTGTAGAAGTCCCAGAATAATTTATACAAATGGTTCCAATGAGCAACTAGTGACCAGGCAAGCATTAGCAATTTCTATTCCGCATGGTGAGTTGAGTTTGAATCGTGCTACATTATTCTCTCTCCCCAGGGTTAGCCTGTTACCTATGATTTGCAAGAATCAGCCATTCCTTGATACAGATGCTGGTGCTTCTATTACTTTTTATTTTTTATTTTTAAATATTGTATGCCAGAAAAGTCATGATATGGTGACATCAAATATTTCGCAAGAAAAGTCAGTATCTACGTTACAATTCTGACAGGTCGGAGAAGTCAACCGTTCATTGCTTTTCTAATAATGAAATCTTTAATGGAAGTTGGCAAATGGTACATAATTGCCATGACAGTGGAGTAATGACCAGTTGAAAACCAAGCTGGTGGATTTTTCTTCAGCACTGCATTCACGGTATCCTTTGCGAACACATCTGTTGGCGTCGACCTGGATCTTTGTGAAAAGTATGCTCTCTCTCGGATGGCTGCTTCGAATTGTTTATATAGCTTCCATTCAGGCATTCGTTTGAAGCCAGCTACGGCAGAATCCCCTATGTTTGATCTCACAGCTCCAGGGACAACATTGATGACATCAATATCGAAATGCTTGAGCTCCAATCTGCATACGCCACAAACAATTTGGACATCATCAAGCTTACCAGTCATCATCTAAATAAAGGTATTTTCTTTTCTTCTGTTTGCTTTTGACTAGCAATCTCATATGACCTAGAGCTTTTGGCTCAAGCACTCATGTCCCCCCATTAGGGGGTTTAAACCTGCAGGTTCAATGTTCAAGCCCTGGCTCCTACCAAAACTGGGAGTTATCCCCATTGCCTTTGGGAAAAAAGAAAAGACAACCGAACTAAACCAGTAATCTCAAATATATACTAATCCCACATATCTAGTCACGTGATATACTCTTAAGGCAACATATAGGAATCTTATAAATAGCAAATATATAGAAATGTGATATCTTCAATTGCATTAAACCAAATGCACCCCTGAAGGTAAGGCCAATATATGAAGGCTTTAAAATTTCAAGAAAAATCATGCAGCCAATACATCTAACATAGAATAAAAATGTCAGTAGACTACCCTTTGTAATAGAGATAATGAGTACAATGGATAAATCGGGATCATACTATTGCTTCCAAGCAGGCCTTAAATATTTTCATTCAACTATCAAGAGCGTTACATGCAAGTCACATAGAAACAGTCAAGTATAGAGTTTCTTTGCTATAAATGACCTTGCAATGCATTTAAGTAAGGAATCATATTTTTGCACTTACGCAGATATTTTGATGAAAAACAATATTTTTCCGTTTTGGTAAGAACCGGGTGAAGGCTGTGAATTCTAAGTTTTGCTCTCCACATTAATCTCCAAAGAATTTGCACATTCACTAACTTATAGACAGTTAAACACACAACCACACCTACATGTCAACAGAATTTTACAAGTGCAAAAACAGTCGCTTTTCATGTCTGGTGAAGTTAGATGATACCTAATGAGTTGCCTTTTTTCAGCCTTTCCTTTTATTCAGATGTCATCTTATAATAAACAAACCTCAAAGTATCAGTTAATATATGAAGAGCTGCTTTAGATGCAGTGTAGGCACCAGAACATCTTCTAATAAACTAACCTCAGAGTATCAGTTAATGCATGAAGAGCTGCTTTAGATGCAGTGTAGACACCAGACCATGGCCCAGGAGCCATAGCAGCAACACTTCCAACATTGACAATCTTCCCCTTTTTCCTGGATGCCATGTGAGGTACAACTGCTTGAACCAGCCTCATGGAACCTGTAATCAAATACAACATCATAAACACTAGACAACTAGTGGCATCTATACAAATTGAAACTCAATATTTGCCAGTAATGTGGGTGTGACTGGGACTAAGAAAGGGTTGTCAGATCATATTCAGCCAAAAGAAAAAAAGGTCAAAAAGAATTATGCAGTGGATTAAATCTTTTTAAAGAACCAAGAGGAAGATGATCAGTAAGCAAATACAAACATTAAAGTCATCCACGAATCTAGTCAACGACAAACAACTAATTAATGAAGCATGGATCCATGAAGGAACAACAACAATCTAGCGGCTGGTTCTAAGTTAGCCATCAACAATTCAGGAAAGCCTGCTCCATGGTGCTGTTTCGAGGGTATCAGAGAGTTTTCTAGGCCCTCATGAATCCCTGCCTCGATTGTTTAACAGAAGTATCAATTGGATCTCTCACATTACAAGGTCAACCAAGAGCCAAAAAATGACCAGTTATTTGACTAGAAACACTGACTACAGTAAAGTTTACTTAAATACAAAATTACCTAAAACATTGGCTTGGTTCAACATCCTGCAACCACAACTTTCAGAGAATCAGGATGAACTAATGTATCGAAGCTTGACCAATTTGTTGTAACAAACAACTGAGTCAATAATTTTCATGAAAGAATAGTTTATTTAAAACTAGGCTTGGCAATTCCCTAAATAATTTTTAATAACAAAATCTCTGTTTCTAGTTACCAAGTGCCTGCATGATCCCATTTACAATGACAATCATGTTTCTTCTGTGGTTAAAACGCACAAAGAGCTTGCAGCCAAACAAAGCAGTGGATGCGATGTATATGCATAATCAATTATAGCTACTTGGAAGATATTTTCTTTTTCCTTATGCTAAGTAAATCAACCACAAGCTTTTCCCTTTTTAGGTTAATCAGCGCCATTCGATGACACCCAGTCAACCCCTAACCCCTCCCCCCTCCAAAAAAACAAAAAAAAAATCAGCACTAAGTCCAATTGCACTGCAAACATGAAGGACGAATTTAACCAAATAAGTGGGGATATACACCTTCCTCACTACCAACCAATATAGCACAAGAACAGATTACCATCCATAACAAAATGACCACATATTAGCCCGTGACATACAGAAACAGAGAAGATAAAAGAAAAAATTAAATTAAAGATTGAAAGAAATCAAGAAATGCATATCTCTGAACTTCAAATGACAGAAAATAATAATACAATAAAAGAGGAGATATTAATCATTACCAAAAACGTTGGTATTAAAGGTGTTTTCCATGGCAACTAATGGGATTTCTGCAAGAGGCCCAATGCACTGGATCCCAGCATTATTAACCAACACATCAACCCGACCAAACTTATCCAGTACATTCGACATGACACGTTGCACGCTTTGCTCTGATAGAACATCGAGTTCTTGAAGATAAAACCTGGGATCTTGTTGCAGGTCCGACATGGAGCTTAAAGACCTGGCTGTCGCCACCACCTTGCAGTTGTTGTCAGCAAAGGCGCGTGCCAGGGCGTGTCCGATTCCCCCCTGGGAACATCCTGTGATTAGTACAACCGGGTTTTGGTCCTGGGATTCCATTGGAAAAGGTGCTATAACTGGAATTTGGAAGTTTTAAGTCCTTCTCTTGAGATGGAGTTTCTTTGAAGTTTTGATTGAATTGGATATTTATGGAGTTTGTTGAACTGAAAGGTCAAAGGGAAGTCGGCGTTGATATCAAAGAGAATTTCATTTTGGCTTTTGGTGGTCAGAGCTATTTTCAGGTTTTTGGGTCAGTTTCCCTGTTAACAAGATTTGATTTGGTGAAACTGGAAGCTTGGGATTATAAATTATTAAATAGTAAAAGAGATCCTCCCATCCACCCATCTTATGAGAGGATTACGACAGGGAATAGGAGCCAAAACTATTTTTAATTATTTTTTCTGTAAAAAAATCATAGAGTATCACTATCACACTCAAAACTATTTTTAATTATTTTTAATAAAGGACAAATCTCATCTTTGCATAGTGTTTAATCATTTTTTACTTCACATTTAGCGAATTATTTTATTTTTATAAAAAAATAAATTCTTAATTTTATCTAATAAAGGTTATAAAAATGTTTTTAAATATAAATAAATTAATTAATTTGAATTGAAAATATTTTGATATTTTTACTGAATAAAATGAATAATCAAATTCTATATACGAACATAAGTTATTCATATGATTTTAATTGAAAAAAAATATTCACAACATACTAACTGAGAAGAAAAAATCATAAGATCTCATTTGAAAAAAAAATTAAAATCATAAACGATATAAATAAAATTTATCCATTAAAAATTTGAGAAGAGCTCTTTTAATTTTAAATATGGATTGTGACAAATTTTAATTTCAACCACAACTTTGCTCGAATGCTTGATAGGAAAAAAAAAAAAAAAAAAGAAAGAAATAGTTATATTATAAATATATTTAAATAGTTGTAAATATAATATACATACAAAAATACATGATACGAATATAAA
>NC_030850.1:5783587-5786580 GCF_000208745.1 Theobroma cacao
TTTTAAAATTCAAAATATTTTATAATATATAATTAAAAACTTAAACTTTTTATTATAATAAGATTTATTTTTCTCTAGTATTTGCATTTTTCTTTTTTTAATTTATATTTTCACTTAATAATTTAAAAATTAATATTTTAAAGTATTAATATTTTATTTATAGTTTAAATATTAATATTTTTTAATTTTTAATTTAAAATATTAATTTTATAAGTTTAAGTTTGTAATTTTTAAAAGTAAGCAAGGATATTTTAATTCAAAATATTTGGATTTTATTTTCATGAGTGTGGAATAGTTAATACCATGAGAAAATATGGCATTAGCTATTCCAAGTTTTTGTCAAGTTTTGAAGAATAGTCATTTTTTTGAAATGGCTATTCTTTCTCTCAAAAACAAACCAAATGAGGGGATAATTTTTTTCAAGGAATAGAAGGGCTCCAACCAAACATGCCATAAAGTACTTTGTCTTTCCTAAGCTTGTGACTTGCAGTAGCACCTTGAATGAATATACAATTTTATGCTTTCAAAAAAAAAAAAAACGTTTAAAAGACAGAATAGCCTACTTTTACAATGGTACCATTCTCTCTCTCACACACATTCACAATTCATCTCTCCTTTTTTTTTTTTTTCGATTTGATTTTCTTATAATCAATTCACACTTCTTTTTCAAATTGTCTCCTCAATTTCCCTAAATCTTTCAAGAGCCTAACTCTTTGATTAACCTTGGTAATTTTGCAGGAGACGTAGGGAGTGTACACTTTGGACCTAATCATCTGATGAAACCGCATCGGCTTTGTATCACTCACCATTTGGTCCGTGCCTATAACTTCCATAAAAAAATAGAAATTTATGTTAATTCCTCAAGTGTACTCAAACTTTCATGTAAATTTCTTTCTTTTCTTTTCTTTTTTTTTTTTATTGATGATGTTTTCATTTTTCCTTTATTTAATGGAGCGTCCTCACAAAACGTAACTCGTTGAGCTAGCTCAGTTTCATTCAACTGATTATCTTCAACATAAGTTACAATTATTGTTATTTCTCATAAAATGTTGTTAACATGACTAACATACACCTTTCAAAAAAGCATCACTAGCGTTTATTGTTGTTAACAATTACTTTATTACTTAATTCATGGATAAAATATACTATAAGATATTTTAAGTGCACAGAATGATCTTCACATTCTAGTTATTCTCTTTGGTTTTTTTTTAAACTCCACTTTTTTTTTTTTTTGCCGAAATTTGTATATGGTTCAAGCACATGGCGAAAGACTATAGAAGTTAATTATGATCATTCAAAAATCAAAAACTGAAAATAAATTGGCTATGTAAATTGCCTTGTGTTTACATTGCGAATTTGGTTCTAGCTAGCGCATGCAGCCAAGCCGATGAACTCCTCCCTGCAGATATTACTCAAGGCTTTTTGGGGTTTTTAAAAACAGAAGAAAAAAAAAAAGCTTGTAATAATCGCAAAAGTTTAAAACAGAGAGAAACAAACATGAAAGGAACTAGAGGAAGAGAAACTGAAAACATATATTCACCCATATCCAGAGTTTACATAATCAAACACAAGGAAACTAAACCAAGCGTTAACATAAAAGTACATAAGTCAACAATGTGCGGAGCAGGTTAAGCTGCATTTCCCGTTTCCAGGCTTTCATTCCCAGCTGCAGAGTCTCCAGGAGAAGTGAAATTCCCGGGGTGAACCTTACTCTTCCCAACAAGAGTTCCAGCTTTTCTCTCTTCAATGCCAGTAGTAGTTTCCCCTCTCCTTGCTCTCTCCTCCTCTATTCTCTTCATCTTTTCCTTCTGGCGCTTGCGCATGAGATAAACCTCAGCACAGCTAGCTCCAATAGAAGACATAATGGCCCTCAGAGAATGGAAAATTTTGTCTCAAAGTGTGTTTTGTGGGATGAAGAGTAGGAAACTGTCAAGGAAGGAATTTATAGAGGTTAATGGGGGAGGGGGGTTGGCTTGGAGAGATGAGCTAGCCATCATCACTAATTCAAATTTCTAAGCTAATATATAGCATTATCTTAATGTTGCAGAAGAAGTCTAGGAATTAAGAAAAAAGAATCGGGAAAACTAGTGGTATAGGCTGACCCTTGAGTGGGGGGAGCCCATAGCTAGGGAGGGAGTTAATTTATTTTTGGATAAAATATCTTTATTTTTTTAAGTTTTTATTAAAATTATACGAAAATTTATTAATTTTTAAAATAGACTCTCTGTTCTAAAAAAATATTTTTCACTAAACATTTAAGTCTAACTATTAATCAACTGTTAATGTTTCCGTTAATTTGATGATGTGGCAAAGGTAAAAGATAATTTTATTCTTGATTAATTTTTAAAATTACTATTATATCATTTTATTAATTAAAAAAAAAACCTCCCCAGATGAGGAGCACTTGGTGCTCCCCTCCCTTGAGAGCACCAATCGGGGCTACTCTTTCTTGGGGAGTTGGAGAGCACCAATCGGTGTTCCCTTTTTATAAAATTTTTTAAAAATATAATAATAATTTTTAAAATTAATAAAAAATAATTATTTTAGTTTTTTTATAATTTTTTTAACAGTGTTTGTACTTTTGGGGAGACATATTCATTTCGAAAACTAATGAACTCATTTGAAATTTTGACTAAAACATAAGAAGTGAGAATATTTTACCATTTATTTTTTTTATCATTGTATTCCTCAATAACCCATAACTATATACGGCTCTTGCTTAGCTAATGGAGCTTTTATTGCATTAATAAAAGTTCATTAATATTCGAAAATAGATAGTCCTCTCTTTACTTAGTTTATGTACAATATAATTACAACACTTCAATTCATTAATAAAATAGTGGACTGCTGTGCTTGTCTTAGTGGCCAAATAACATTTAAAGTCTAGGATGGCCACTCAAGGCACCAACAATTTTCATTCAGTGTATAGATTAATAGAATGTTAACTATATGGCTTAATAATAAGTATATATTTTTTTATATTTAAAAATTTG